>NW_008751751.1:325415-412581 GCF_000715545.1 Opisthorchis viverrini | reverse complement strand
GGCTGTGTTGCAGGAGGCCAGCTGAACTGCTCTTCGAAGTGCTCGGCCCATCTCTCCAGTCAACGTTTTTGCGAGTGAATTAATGAGCCATCTTTTTCACTTATTGTTTCGCTGACCGTTGCTTTCATAGGGCCAGTCGATCGTATCAGTTGATAAAGGGCACGGGTGTTTACGTTTTCTCCATCTCCCGAGCTTTCGATATCCACCAGAGCTCTCGGTCTTTCCTTAGACTCTTCACTATTTGGCATTTGAGGGATTTGCGTGCGTCGTCGTACTCGTTGCCTGCTGGTATGGCTTTCCTGGCACCAATCATGGATAACGACCTCGACGACATCCAGTTTTCCCGTGGTCGAATTGGAGAAGTCGGGCAGGCAGCACTGAATGCCGCTAGTATAGCTCGTTTCACATTTTGCCACGCTTCATCCACATGCTCACTGCCAACACAGTATTGTTTTACTGTGGAAAGTTGTTGGGCTAGCTCTGAGCGATACTGTTGAGCTATGGCAGTTCTTCGAAGATAGTGGATTGGCATGCTTCTTGCCGACTTGCGAGTGTCTGAAGGGAAACGGACTGCCATGGCGTGATCGGTGTGCCCCAGAGAGAACGGCAGTCTTGGATTGTGGCTCTCCACCTGTGGCTGATGGCCACTTGGTCCAACTGGGCCCACGGTTGATTTGTAGTTGGCGGCCGCCGGGTTACGCGGTGCGAACGTTTATGTTGAAAGTTCGTACTTGCCAGAAGCAGTTCGTGATCGGCACACAACAGAAGGAGTCGAACTCCATTGTCTGTGTGGCGAGAATCGACTCCGAATCAACCACCCAAATGTGATTCCGAGGAGCTCAGACGATCTATTTGAGCATTCAAATCGCCTGCAAGGATCACAATGTCAGTGCTAGCTTTAAGTCTGGAGTTGTTATCGTTTGAGTTGCGTCAGTTCACCCCAAATAGTTTGTGTTTTCGACTGCTTGAATGAATTTAACTTTGCTTTCCGGTGAAACGGAAAGCAAGTTTTCCGATTTTTTCAAGGCCTAGTTATATGTGCTTTATGTACTATACCAAACAGTAATCACGTCAGTCAGCTTATACTGAGGAGCATTGCACGTGAAGGTTGACATCTTGCGAATTAGCTTCCTGACTCTTAGTTCATTCCTAAGTAACTTCGTTGCCAGCCGGAATCATGCAGAGGTCAAAGCGGCCTGTCAGGGCAAAACCACAGCTAATGTGAGTCTATGTGAGAAATGACCAGCATCAAAACAGGTGGTAGGTTTAACGAACATTTACTGCTTAATATTCAAGCATGAGTACCCACGCAGCTGCTCCGAGCACATATTGCCGGAATGTTAGGCTTTTGGATAGCAACTGATGCAGATATTTTAATATCACACAGGTGATTTTTCGTGACCTCCATGGAAAGCTGCTGTGATTTGACTGCATAAACTCACAATATATCCTTAATGTCCTTATTTGCCTGACATCGTTTCAAACACCGTCACCATTTCTGTACCTTTTACTTTGTTGTCTTCACAAATTTTGTAGTACTACAGTCCAAAGTAGATATCTGACAACGCTGATCTATTTTGACCACAGTAGGAGGATGAACTTCCTCATTTTCAGAATCATTCTCAGCGTGTATAGACAGACCTTTGTGTATCAGACAAGTCTGCATAACATGACTCCCGATTATGTTCAACAACAGTGATAACGCAGCAGACATCTCGATTTACCATCGTACGGATGTAAGCTTGATTGATTTTAGTAAGGAAAGCCATCAAAACACTAAAAAAAGCTTTATATAACGGATGCACGTCGAATTGCAGAAGTAAGAATCCCTACGCATAAAACAACTAACATTAGAGTGAAATGAGATTATAGGACTGCGTAAGTTCTGACTTTTCTAGAGTGCTTTCCAAAACAAAAGACCAGCAGTTCAAAGATTGGAGGTCTTCCTAAAAAAGGGTTTCTTGCAGAAATATTCTACCTGTTTCGAAGATAAAATTGGACATTTTAAAATTGGTCCATATTAGAGGGAGATGATTCTTACTTACAGAGTAGCCAGTAGAACTCTAACACGTCTTTTGTCGTCAGCAAACTTGTAAAGCTTCGGTTCCTGGGCCATATGCTTCAAACAACAATTCTCGTGGCCACCCCCTGCCACTTATTCGGATCCTACCTCTGACAAAGAATCCTGGATGGCAAACCTGCAACACGCTAAGGCATTTGAGTTTAATGACAGCATATGCTTCCCCAAGCACAACCGACTTCCCGTTCCGCAAGATATCCCACCGAGATTGTTCAAGAGTCGGATGACTTATTCGGCAGGCGATTCTCTGGTCTATGTTCCCGGATTCGGGAGAAGGAAGAAGACAAATGAAGGGAGCTGGTGATGGTGCCCACTTGCAAAAAGCGGGCTCATTCTAGGCGCGATAATCATAAGGGGATCAGCTTGTCTCCGGCCGTAACTGGACTGTTGTCTCCTTGTGGTGGCTCGTGAAAAACTGACGGCAAATGGGGGCTCCGGCCTGGTATGGGTTGCGATGACACAAAACTCTCCAAAAGCTTTCGTACGCAAAGCGGCATCCACTCCCTCCATTTCTTTTTAATTTCGTGATCAATCAAATAATGAGATGAATGCTGAAGGGCTTTCACAACCCCGGCCATCATTACAGGCCATTCATAATGGTGGATAGTAAACTCACACGTGGCTTACAAGTTAAGCATCAAGGAATATTCAAGAAGCATCAAGAACAAAGAGAGCCAATTAAACCGGTACATTACCTTCAGTCTGCTTCTAATCAACACTCAAAACGGAAAAGTCGGATGTAAACTCTCTAAAAGTTATTCTGCATTTGTATTAGCAGAGCGGTCCAAGTGTAATTAAACCAAACTCATCACGATTTCACTGTTGACCAAAAGAGAAATGCTCATTTTTTTTCTTGAAATAGCTGCGGTAGCAGTTAAATTATCCCACGCACGCAACGACTCCTTTGTCCCAGTTGAATGTGCTGGTGAGAACTTTCGTAAGAATTTACTAGTACTGTACAATTTTTGCAGTGTTTCGCAGCAGGGACTTAGCTGTGGTAGGAAACGACTGAAAAGTATGAGCGAAAATATGGCAAATATTTATTCACTACAAACTAATACGACATCGTAATTTTACCAAAAACCCATTCTTTGTTTTCAGGCGTGGATTACCGCTTTGGGTACATCATCGAGCGCAGCGACTTTGCCAATCACATTCCGATGTTTGGAAAACAACCTAAAGATTGACAAAAGAGTGACAAGGTTTGTACTGCCCATTGGTGCAACAATAAATATGGATGGAACCGCACTCTACGAAGCTGTGGCCTCTATTTTCATTGCCCAAATAAACGCAAAGGACTTGTCTGTCGTCGAGGTGATTGTAGTTAGGTGAGTCACAAGTTCATTTATGTCCTAAGCCAGTTTGATCAAGGCTGTCATTTAACAGCTGTCAAACGGTTTGATAAATGGTATTACAGTTGAAATTGAATTGTGCAGGCTTTGCAGCTGGAGTAATAACTCGGTGAACAAAGCGAGGAACCACACTCCCAAAACACTGCTTCTAATTAGCCTTCATTGCGTTGGATCGAGAAACGACCTGCACGTCATGAATGAGAATGTTTTAGACATTCATCTATCGATATATCAGTATGACTTTTTTTTAAATAACTATAGAATTTTAATAAAGGTGCAAGAACAAAGTGCGCTTTTAGTCAACTGCAAAGGCCAGTCTGCGAGCGCATTATCTTGAGATTAACAGCATAGGCTTGGTTGCCATAAAAAGTTACTGCATCACAATGAGAACCCACTGGACTGTTTTTTTGGATTTAGCTGAATGTTTGATCCAAGCGAGTTAGCAAATTTGGGCTCAGGCCTAACCTCATGGTAAACGCCAGCCCGGTTAAACAAGTGTGGGTTCATTTCCAGTTTAAGACAATCTCAATCAGAATAGAAAACTGTCTTTTCAACACTTGATTTGCCAGTCACAACATTCGCAAGAGAGTTCAGCTAACTTCCTAGTAGTACGACGCCACCTTAATCAAATAGAGAAAAAGTAAATACAAGTTCATTAGGATTGAATGTTCGTGTGCATATAATTTCCTGCGTGTTGGACACTTGCTGGCACAGAACAGCCCAGAAAACGTTAAATTGGATTTTTTATTCACGTTATTCAATATTTGCCAAACGGGGCTTCCAGCAGCTAATAACTTCTCGAGGATTGTAACAGCAGTCCACTGCCAAGGACATTCATTAAAGGTAAAAGGACGTTTATAGTGATTCAGTCATCATTCCATATATGTGCATTTAGGAAGATATATTACTGCAAAAAAAAAGGCCCGTCATCCTGGTCTAAGGAAAGATGTCAATTAATATTGTGAGTTGCTCGGTTTCTCAGTTCTTCCTGTTGTGAAGGATAAACACTTCCGCTAAAACCGTTTCCGGTAGTTAGAAAACCGGCGAAGCACTTAAACCGAACTTTTATCTACTGGAGCAGGAACGCTGTAAACCACCATAAAAGACAAAAATCTGCAAATCTCCTACCACAGCCATAACAAAAGCAATGTTAGTTCCAACTGCTGACCGGAAGTTCGCCGGCTCAAAATTGAATTTAATGAGAAGCGCGTTGATGATGACTCCCAACAAGGATAAAAAAGGTATATATTGGTTTATGCTTATCAGCATAAATTGACTTCACTGTCGGGACAAAATCTTTATTGAAAGTGTTAGTTTGGTCTAAACATTTATTGATCAACTAGAGAAGATAACATCCTGACACCCATTAAAATCAGTCAGTAGGTCCACCTAAACTTGTATTATAGGCTCAGGTTTTTGTCATAATCAACTTTCGACATATTTCATCAGTTTATCGAATACCCTATACGTTTTAGCTGAACAGTCATTCATTCACACAACGGACAGGATAACTAAAAAACAGTGTTGTTTTCTGAATGTGAACAAAAATATATCTATTCATTTGGTCCATTGGAAATGCTCGTCGGTAAACCAATAAATATCTGAATAAGTCAATTACTCGTAAAAAATGATGTTGCTTATACAAAAGTCTTATTCATCACCTGCGTAAGTTGTTTGATCAGTAAATAGTTCGTAGATCGTTAGCATGGAACTGCTAACTAATTGCTTATGCATTTCAACGTCCTTCAACCTCCCTCTAGAGCCCAACAAGGGCAAAGATTCTATAATACTGGGTTTTTATGGATTCGATCCAAAATCAGGAAAGTTACTCACGCTTTCCTGTATTTACTGGATGTTAGATACTCCTGTTTTTTTCGCGGGGCTCAGTTTTATTTTTTAAAGGAAGGACACTAGTGGACGGAACGTTGCAATCATCGTATTAACAGACGGCGCAGGATACGTGGAAGTTAAATTGGTTCCCTCAGTGTGGCTTAAGAACAGTGTTTCCAGTCGCAATACCGAATGGCTGGACATGGATAACTACTGGTTCAGTAAAGTTAAGGCTTGTTGTCTACGCTGTACTTAGCATTTGGTATGAAATGACATGAACACAGATGAACTTGTTTGCATTTTCACCAATATCGTGCAATTTCAAGGTGCGATTGAATACACACCTCAGGCGATTCTAGCCATCGGAGTTTGCAGTAGCTGGGATGGATTTATTCACCATTGCGGATCCCGTTGACACGAAATACTGATATTTGAGAAGGTATTTCTGTAGGACTGGAATTATAACCATCATAAACCATTAATTATGTCCTGGTAGGATAAAAACTGCGTCGGTTTTACTGAAAAAATCTACCTATAGGCGCCACTGTGGAATATGCAGTGTGGTGTCTGTAATATTGATATGTGTTTATGTGCACGATGAGACTGATTACATTATTATGTTGCGTCACGAGTGGAAGTAATGGAACGCGAACAGCACATCTGCCATGACTAATTAAACTGTTAGAACGAGAGCTGCGTGCTAAGCAGTTTGACCTTGATGCCACTGTAAATAGGTGAGCTGTATATGGAACCGAGTAAACCAGAGCGGCTCAAATTTCTAATTTGAAAATAAATCTCATAAGCGGTATTCATCTGGCTTGTGAGAGTGCCATGACAATAGTCCTTCTACCGAATTTCGTCTACCCTACTGATGTCAAAGCGTTGCATTCATGGTGACAATCCTGGTGCGAACAATAAAGATTACTGAGAAAATCAGAAAGTACAAACAACAACGTCACACTTAGTTTCTTTTGGCCAAAAACCCCAGGAACTTCAAAACATCGAATAAAAATCCAGTGAAAAATTCGTTGACTTAACTCCTGAAGAAAAGGTGTATGCTTTACCGGGACAAAGGGTTTTTTTGATATTTCTTGGGCGTCCTTTGAACATTTCTTGATGGTCCAGAGAAGATTTTTTATGTATGTTCTAACTGTAGTTCTTGTGCGAGTGTTATGCAACTGATCTGCTTTATCCATGAGTGCCAATATGTAATTTTTTCTACTTTACCCTGCCTCCCTGATTCAGTTTGTTTATCGGTTGTTTCGATTTTTTCTCATCCACTCTAGTTTGACAGCAACTCTAGCAGCGATTGGGGCTGCAAGCGTTCCAAGTGCTGGTTTGGTTACAATGATGCTGGTTCTCACGTCTGTTGGACTTCCAACCAAAGACATTTCACTCATTCTTGCGGTGGACTGGATGCTGTGAGTTTACGTTTGGGGTTTGGATAATGCATCATTAAAAAGTGCAATTCATTTTCGCATGCAACCAGCCTGCTCTTATCACTAGCCTAACGTGTTGGTTATCAGATATTTATTTTTCTATTTGCAGGTACTCACTTCACATTTATATGAATCTAAAAATTGTTTTGGCTACAACTCTCCCTCCAAAATACTCATGTTGCACACAGACCAGTAGTATGGTTGAAAAGTGTACGAAACCACTGACTACACCATATTTTTGCGCAAGTAAAGTATAACTGTGATAGACGTAAATTTGTCGTCCACACAGAATGAAAACCTCTAGTTAAATTTCATAGACTACGTCTAGCTGGTAAGCCCTAATTATAGCAATGAATATGATTGGTTGGAATTGGATCTTGGTCATTATTGCCGTACTATTAATAGGTCCTATGCGACTATCTATAGATTTTTGTCCAATTCTGAATAAATACTAACTCATGGGTATGATCGGATATGTGAGGTAACTTCAAATATTTGAATCGGAGGTGTCAGGCTCCATATCCATAATGTGGGACGTCGGTTGGAAGTACTCTGTGAAGACGGTGTTTAAGGTTCACTGAAACATGTTATTAATGCCAAAGATGACGCAAATCAATAAACACTGATTACAGTGTTCTAAAAATGCCTGCTACAATCTCACATTTTTGCTGCTGAACTGTCAAGTTACGCTATTCAATCTACAACCACTGTCAATCTGTAAACTGTGCTTAACATCTCGTTTGCGAAAGTTTCATTTGCAATCTAGGGGAAATCGGTCTTGCCCTGTTGATTACACTGATTGCCAATAAACTGCGACGGATTCTAAAAATTCGATTATCTCAAAAGTTTGAAAACCTCAGAATTGCCGACTGAGATTGAAACTAAACCAAATGAGTTACAGATATGAAACCGTTAGAAGATTAGTGTTTGCAAAAATTGTCAATCAAGCCATCTGGCTACAAACATTCTTCGAGATTTGATATTTTAAAAAATGCTTTGAGCCTATCCAATGTGACTTATTCCGTTTTGGGTCCAACCATTAATTAAGTCAAAATATTTCTGTACCGTTTTTAATTTTCTGGGCTCCTTCCGTTTCCCTGTCGCCTGCTTTTAACGAATCACTTCTTGTAAGCGATCTACTTTTGGGCCGGTAAACAATGACTAACTAGGATCACTTATACTCTGATGACCTCCAAGAATATAACTTGTCGTGGATATTTGAGGAGATTTCAGCAACCATATAGGTAGTTTCCTATCAAGGAAGTATACTGCGGTATCTCAAATATCGCTTTAACTGTAGTGGAAGCTGGTCGTTCTGTAAAGTTTCATTTGGAGAATATCATAAACGACATGTTTAGCTGGGATTTATGCCATTTCAATGCTAAATCATCTTGCAACTGGGTGTAGGTCATCAAAAAAGCCAATTTTAAGCATGGCGTTCTCGGTTGTTTCTGCCCTCATTCTGCAAAAAGAGCCTGATTCATGATGTTTTGCTCAAGAAGGGATGACCCAAATGTCAAAAGCTTTTCACTAGCTTTGTTCTCATTATTGCCTCAAGTCTTATTGTTATGATTTTTACTGCAAATCTCAGGCATAATCTTCTTCAAATATCGCAGACAGATTTTTATTTCACTGTAAATATCTGAACGGTTTCTTATCGTCACTTCTGTCTGCTTCCCACACATTTCAGTGATCGTATACGAACATCCATTAATGTCATGGGGGATGCTGTTGGTGCTGGCATTGTGGACCACCTCTGCCGCAAGGAGTTGGAAGCAAAAGACGCAGAAATTGAACGTGAGCTAGATGAGGCCGTGGAGGAGTATACACATATCATTACTACACCAACTTCAACATCTGCCGTTGATAATAATAAGCAAGGGCGTCGACGATGGAGCAAGAAGCGTATGAGTGTGGCTGCCGCACTGAAATTACAAGAGAATGCCTCACCAATATCCGCTGCAATACCAACATCGGCAATGGTGGATCACACGAATCCGTTTACTGTGCGAGATGAACATCTTGAAGATATTGACGCCTAGCCGTTTTGCCTGTATTGTTAGGCGTAAAGTTGTGAAAAACTGTTCACACTTAGATCAAGCCAAGCGTCAAAGTTAAACCATTCAAAGAGCTGCATAGTTAGCACCGTCATTCTACCACGCAGCGAGGACTTTATAATCTTTCTTTTTTGTAACGTATTCAATTTTGTTGTTGTTTGTAGACAGTATGAATTGAACAAACCTTTTTTAATTCTCACAGAATTCTCACTCAGTCTATTTTGATCTGACATCACCGTTGTATGCTGTTCGCTGTCTTCAGTCTAAACCGTTTTACTCGAAATTGTGCTTTTATTATCTACCTGGGCACTGACTTCCTATTTCTGTGCAGTTCTGACCTTAGCTCTCCCACAGTATCTGTACCCACGATCAGTAAGCGCCAAGAATATCTGTTACAACCCTATTACTCAACACTTCCTGCTTTATTGGTTGTCCTTTATTTCACCGTCCAGGGGGTTTGGGAATCGCATCTAAAGCAACACATGTATCCAAACTTTTGATGAACTTCTGCCGTTTCTAGCACAGTTTTTGCGGTATCTACGTACAAAATAGAGACCAACTCAAAATTTTCTATTCTTCAGGAACTCACAGTGACTGATTGTCTCTCTTTTGTGTTGCTCGAAAATTCTGTCGTTTTTTAACCTTTTTCATGCACAACAATTCATGACCTAGAACCTGTATAAATAGTGATGCAAAGTGAATATCTCACATATATTGCTATCGCAATTTATAGGGCAATGCGCACGTACAGCTTGAGATGTCGAGAGTGGCCAAATAAACCGTTCCAAACCCGTCGTTAACGAACGTTACCTTAGCATGTTTGGACGGTAACTTTCTTACTCTACTGGGGGATATTCACCCATTACGGTGGAGTTCCTTCCCACAATATCGACGAAATGATGCGACCAATCAGCTGACCAAAAAATGACTGTAATAATCCGCTTCTTTTTAGGAGGCATTACTCAGATTGACCAGCGCCCATCACAGATAAACAGTTTTCCGGGTCTTGGGATGGAGGCTGTGTGGGATTTGGTTGATCTATATGCCTGGGTTTTGATGGTCCTTCAGCAAATCAGCCAAACTGCTATCGTGGCCCATGCACGCAAATGGACCCTCTCTGTGGAACTCCATGGGTCAGAAGTTAGTAAAGTGTGTTGAGTCAAGGACGATCACAAAAATGACTGCTGAATGTATAACTTATTGATAATGTTGCGTTTCTATTTTTTCGTGATAGAGAGTGGGCTCTAACTGGTGATGCTTTAGGTCCAATAATGTGATTTCTTTTTGAATTCCTTCTGCTTAAATCTGGTAAAATGTTGGTAATGTTGATAAAGCAGGACAACAAGTCTCATTAAATATGATGGAAGTCAACACTACTCGTCTAGAAACCGCCACGTTACCCTTTTGGATAACTATGTCTGTTGCCCAAAAACAACATTATAGCGCTCTAGAATCACCACCTGAGTCAGAACCACAGTTGAAGAATATGAATGCTTTCTCGAGCTCCTCTTATAGAGAAATGCATCCGGTGAGATTTGAAAATAAAAATGAAGGCAACAAAATTGATCTGAATATAAACCGGAGCCTAAGTAGGCCAAATAGGCCAAGTTGCCGATTGTCGTGTGGGCTGAAAATGAAAGTACCAATGAGGAAACGAACGTCTTCTGATGCGAAGAATCGGGTTTCAGAAGCGAAGTGTCATTACCTTTGATGGGTACAGACAATAACGCTGGCCACCCTGTGGCCTGTAATTTGCTGCACACCAACATTTATGGATTAGAATATCGTGGAATATCATGATCTAATTGTGAACCAGGTCATTTCCGAACATCAGCTGAATAGTTGTGAGTAGCTGCGAAGTTGTGACACAGGTGAAGTTTCTCGAAAAAGAAAACTTACGGAATTGTGACCAAGTTGGACTATGTGTATCTGCGTCCCTTTGTAAAAAGAATGCCATGCCAAAGTTACCAACTTGGCCTTCCAGTAGGTAGTGCAATACCTCTTTAGAAGAACCAGTTTAAATAACTGTTTTCATTAATTGTGCCATTGATTATAATCTTTAATTTCCCTTTCAAAGTTTGTTTTTCTTGCCCTGCCAGTGGAAAATTAAACCAATTTTTTTTCTGTTTTAGCATGACAACCAATGAAGTTGGTGGGTCATCCCACCAGAATATTCACGCTTGCATTATTCTTTTCGTGGGGTGATAAAGTGGCCTCTGTATGCGCGACATTCCTGAATAGGACGGACAACCTTGTACGGCTTACTTTGTCTTCTCTGATGGCCTTTACGACGACGTGTCCCAAGATATTACGTTGGAGTTTGAAAGATCGTTTTTACGTGGCCGCTGACCACTCGGGTCATTTGATCGTTACGTAAGCAGATTTCATTGACTGATCTTCTGGCAGGTACAGTTCCCTAAATAGTGCTAAACTTGAAAAGATGATCCAACTACAGCAAGACGGTTGGAAAAACGTGTGAGTTATTCGGGTAAATTTGACGCCACTACATCTGAACAATAGGGAAAGTCTGCAGTGTTCAATGAATCCAAATGGCACAGCTTAAATATGTCACACGACCTTGTAGTATTCTGGGCCGTCTAGAAAATAATTTCAGCATTGATTCGCTTCAGACGTGGGAGTAAACCGTGGAGTGCTATTTTGTTCCACCAAATCGACCCTGGACACATGGCTAATCAGATCTCAGCATTTCCGGTAACGTACTATGCTCCAGAAAACCAAACCAGTGCAATCAGACTGCGTAATCTGACGAGTTATTTCTTCTCGGCTGTGACTACCTAATCTTTAGGCACAGAACAACTGCACCGCTCTCTAAAATAAAACTGGCCTGCTATTTGCCTGTCGCCTAATGGTAACACACATTAGGCCGTAGCTTCTTGTAATCCGCAAAATTAGCAGCGTTTTAGACTAACTTTATCGCAGCAACCATCGGCTATATTAATCCCAGCGGTTCGTTCTCTATAACTTTTAGATTTATATTGTGGTGAGCCTGAATGAGAACACGCTGAACAATGTCATGGTGATTTTGAACAATGTGTGCACATACCCTTTCGATTTTTTCATCAAAACCTCCATCACATTTGATATTCAGGTTCACATCCTTAAGTCTTCCATCCCCATGAAAAAGCAGACTATTCTATTTTGGGTTGAAACGTCGATCAGTTGAATCGATTCATGAATATAGGTAAGGAAAGCCTGCCTTGTAAGGATCACATTATCTTCCACACCACGAGGCGGTTGTCCAAACTAACCTTTAGGCACTTTATATCTCAGCAAGATGGAGGATTTACGCTGACCACTCCAACAGACTTAACCTGGAATCAGCGGCTTTAAGTATACCCTGTTATGTAGTACATAAATATGTTGCAGCTCCACAGGGTGTAAGTGTATTGTTATATTAAACAATCAACCTAATTTCATACTGACACTAATGCAGACAATTTTGGCAACCTTTAATCTGATTAATTCTTTAGTTCACCAACATACTAAATGTAACGAACTTCAGCTTTCCTAGTCGCTCGAAATTTTTTGGCTCCGTGTAATCACGCGTGGTATTTCAACCAAGAACCACTGACTCACTCATCGATGGAGAATTCTGCCTTAACATTCGAAGTTCTGAAATTTCAACCAAATAAATACAAATATTTGCAGCGCTCTTACAGAATGATTTCTAGTTATTTCTCCGTTGGTCTTCAGGCTAGACGTACGTACGCGTATTAGTTTAATCGCAGCTTAGGAACTGTCATCGGTGAAGAAATGTCGTTAAATCTTTTGTACATTTTGTAAGAAACGTGAGGAACATCCGAATATCTGAAAATTAAATGCGTATCCACCGTAATGTCCACTCCATATCCTGAGTGTTTTCTCTCATAGAAAAGCAGTCGATTGTGTTTTGTAGATCTTTTTACCCTGACCAGATAAGACATGATGTTTCCCTTACCAGAACCATTAAACACTATTTTGAAAGCATGAGTATGAAATAAATGACGAAAGTTTCAGCAAGGCAAAACACTTCAGACATTTTCACGATTATCGACCTGTGGATTTACCAGTTTTGCTTATGCAAATACATTGTGAACTTCTTCTGGGACAAAAAAAACTTGAATTCTTTATTAACACTATGTTGATATTGGTTGTCTTTACTTCCAGTATAACAGGTTGGATTGATAAAAGTTCCATGCGCTGTAGATAATTGAAGACCGATAATTTTACTTGCATTAAAACGTCCGCACTGTCTTTTTTCGAACAGCATACAAGTGTGGTCCTTGCAATAAAAATCACACAGTGCGTGGCATTCTTTTATATATTTTTAATATTATCAGAGCAGCATGACAAAAAGCAACCTCTCAGACGCCTTTGTAATTAGGATGCAATTAAAAGAGGGGAGATAAATTTAACTGTATGCAGTAATTGGACAGTCGGAAATGGCAGTGTGATATAAGAAACAGAGAAAATTTGCTTGCACTATCGTCTTCGTAAAGGCACTGAGCAGCCGCAATAAATCCTCACCGTGCGATCTGAAGATGACCATCTCAATCGAGTTTGCTAAAAACTATACTGAATAAAAATGGGGCAAACAAAAAACTCACAATCAGTTGCCTATTGTCACTAAAGTTGACACAGTTAATATTTTGTCAACAGGGTTAACCGAAAAATAGTGTGTGCATTTTGGAGGTGAGATGAATGCTTTGACGGATATGGAAACAGATTTGGAAAACCGGGGAACTATTGTACATTTAAAGTTCAAAATTTGACGATGACAAAGGTTTATTTCCCTTGATGACGTTTAAATTTATCAGTCTGCTAATGAACC
Source organism: Opisthorchis viverrini (assembly GCF_000715545.1). Lineage (NCBI taxonomy): Eukaryota > Metazoa > Platyhelminthes > Trematoda > Opisthorchiida > Opisthorchiidae > Opisthorchis > Opisthorchis viverrini. The sequence continues at coordinate 398,992 of NW_008751751.1, read as the reverse complement.
TCTTCATCATTGTTTGCACTCAGAATCGCAATGTTATTTCGATAGATCATATCAGGCAATTACACGTATTGCTGTGGAACAGACGGAAAGTTGGAAAAAAGTAAACAACACAAAATAAACAATGCATAAAAGAAACAGCCAATAAATATTACAACTGTTTTTAAACTATCCTCCACCTGATGCAAGCAATAGATTTTAAGTACTCCGTATTTTCATTCCAAAGAATCATCTTGACGATAGTGAAAACGCTATTTCGCTTGGTGGGGGTATTTTATTCTGCTTACTCCCCTTCATCTGCTTTACAAAGTTGGTTCGATGGGCCTTATCATACGGTAAGGATGAAGATATTATCCAAAATGCAAGTTGGAACTGAATGTTTATTTCGATTAGGGCGAAAAATTTATTTAAAAAAACAGAATTAGAATCAGGTGTGTAACACTTGGCAGCGTGAGGCTATATTTTGATACTGTGTGGCCTTGACTACAAATTACGATGTGATACTCACTTGCAGATCAATTAGTTATTACACGGTAAATTTCGGGGAACTTCTTCAAACGCATTGTGGGGTTATTATAGGCTGCTTGTAAGGGATTTCAGTAGAACGAAGAAGGTAGCGAACAAAGACCCATGTGCGTAAAGGATTTATCGGTTACACTGGCGTGTGTATACCGGTGGACTTGGATTGCGCAAGTTTTTTTATAAATTTCATCCTGTTTTTCGATACCTTTAAGTTCTTTTGTCGTGGAAACACCATAATGAGTTAGCAGTAAGAAGAGGCATAGGATGGACTTTCAAGTATCGGTCAGTTTTTCAAGCAGCTGTTCTGGACTAGAACAAAAAGGGAGCAGCAGGTACCACGGGTTTTCGTGATTTAACCTAAAGACAGTAGATTTATGGAAGGGCGGTTTATATGCCAGACCAGCCAGCATCTTTTCAGAAGCACCGTCTACACGAATTAAAATGTTCATAACTTTTACGTTAAGGCAGTTTCCTTAGCCTAGCCAAGAACCTACAAAGTCTTACGATAGAGAAATAGTTGCCGGGTGTTTACTTATGGCGTTGCAAGAGGAATGTAGGCTTCGTATTTCAATCAAAATCAAGCAATCTCCAAGTTTCGCTACAGACATTTCGAGATGGCTCTAGACGCACCTCGAAAGCCTATCAAGGGATTATACAAAAACTGCCTAGATGTCTAGACATGATGTCAACATCTTTCAAACACTGCTGTAGAGAATTAGTGAAGACACTAACCGGATCATTTTGAATGATTCACTTTCATATGCAAACAATAAAGAGGATATAGATTTCAACAACAAAGAAAAAGTTCAAGTCTCATTCTGTGTGACCAAAATGATTCAATCTCAAGTTCAACATCTCTTCAGCCTTCTGTAGGCATTCAATATACTTTGGATGTACTGTGCATACTTTGAAGTGGATAACTGAAAAATAATCTATTGGCAATCACTGGTTCCATCTAAATGAACTTTGGCGCCGAGCGTACAAAAATATCACCTGCGTGATCGGTGGCTATCCGTGTCTGGACAACTTGATGTGACAATTAATCATCAAATGTAATGTTAAAAGAAAATGTTGTGCTATTGAAACCGACATTATTCTACGTAAAGATGGAAACTTAATTTAAATCATTTTGTCTAATGGGAGGGCGAATTAGAGAGTGTTGCATTTTCAAGATGAAAAAATCATAATATATAAAGATTACTGCTTATCTGGAAATGTGAAATTGTTCAGCTGTTGTGTCTTGGGATACGAAGTTTGTAGGCAGGATATTTCACCCACAGTTAGTGGACACGGTTGATATTTTGACGGAATTCGGTGGAAAAACATAGCTTCCTGTTGTATCCTTGTTAGTTTTTTGTGGTCGGTGCTATAGTTTCAGTTGCTTGATCCAGTAAAGTTATAAGGCCCTCAAAATTCTACTCACATTCACACAATCTTGAGAATAAGGGGTGAAGAGGTGTTGTTCAAGTCATTGTTTAGTGGTGTAAATTGCTGGGGCAGTCCGAAATGCAAGCAGCAGAAAGGTTCATTGGGATTGAAGTAGAGTAACGTATTTTTCACTAAATTTTCACGTATCTGAGCTGTTATCCTCATGATCCGATGCCGCTTCTCCAGCTGGTTCACAAAAACGTAGAAAAGCGATCGCTGTTTCTGAAGTCCATCAGTGATGCACATCTTTCATTGGCCCTGATATATGATTTGCAAAGTGAGCGCAATACCATTCCTCCATCGGAAGAGCCCAATGCACCTGAACTGTCCTAATGTGAATATTTTTGTGCTTGATTGATACGATTGTTTACCTGATGCACCATAAACCAAACTTGGTATGCTGATGAACTGAACTACGTTTTAGATAACCTCTTGTCAGGTAGAACCATAGACGACCAAAATCTGTTGAAACTTCTTGGCTTGTTATAAGTTGCTACAGCTACCACCCGTCGCAATCTTGAAAAATGCATTTCGATAGCATCACGATAAAAGTTAGGGCAAAATGCTCCGAAATCTCTAAGTCACCAGTATTTTCTCGGAAATTATACATACAACAAAATGTTAATTTTTTAGTCGGGTACTCCTGAGTTTTTTCTTAAATTCTGGAAGTAACAGCGAGATTCTGGAAGGAAAAAATGTGAATTTTTCTGCAGCCTAATGTGATTTTCGCTTGGCTCTTCCGATACTGGAACGAAGGATACGGTTTTTGCAGGGTTTAACCGTAAAACGGAAGCGACACAACCTGAGTAATTTGATTACTTTTGTTTGTTTGCTGGTTTGTCAGTTTGTTTTCCATGCGTACCAGACCACGTGAAGTCACTAGGGGCATGGTTGTGACCGCGTTGTAGCTGGAGTAACAGTCCATCATTTGGCTAGGCCTACGCAATCAATTAAAGGCGACTCAAGTACAATTTGCAAAACTTGCGGTTTGGCGTGACTTAAGTTAGTGGTTGATGAATTATCCTACATCTGGTGGGATATTGAGATTGTCTGCGGCTGTTTAGTTTAGATGTCCAGCACCGCTTACGCTGCTGTCAGAACTTGAGAATGGGAGTAAAACGGCGAACCTGTCAGTATTTTCGTTTCCTTATAGTGTCCGATCTAAAGTTGTTATTTGTTTTCGCGTACCAAGCAGGAAGCTGTTGATTGCATCAAGGTTTAATTATTAGGGACGATGAGTGATTGTTCAAGGTTTGTAAGCGACATGAAGTTGTTCATCAGGATACAATAGACTGTTGATCAAAACAAAACAACTTTAGTCGTAGTTTCCTGAATAGGTACGGCATTGTGACATCATAAATTAATTAATTAAGACATTTTTGCATCAGTGAACCGTTGGAAGCTAGAACAGGCCCATAAGTTTATCAGCTGTTACGCATCGGGAAGCCAAAAGGATGAAAGCAGTATTAACTTCACTTGCTTTCAGTAGAGCAAAGTAAAAGCGCCTTTTAGGGAACTTCAAACCACTTTTCTGTGTACCTAAAAATGGTTGTCATCTGTGAGGCAAATCATCAAAATGTCCGGACTAATTCTGGCGGTAAATAATTTTGCTCTAATAAAAAAAGCACACGGTAGTGTAAACCCAAAATCAATTGGTGTCATCTACAGAAAAAAAGATGTGCTGTCATTTGTTATTTGTGTCAAACATATTCAACAACTTGTTCTCAAAAAAGAGCCCTGCATACTCCCCAAACAGGTTCATTTTAAATTCATTGATGTTATTATCGGTCTTGTTCAATCCTTATATCTAATTTTATCATTTGTAATGCAACTGAAATTTGTTTTTCAGGGATTCTGTCTTGCTTACGTCCGCTGTGATTATAGAAAACCCTGATGCCATTGGAAACTGGTCTTTACAAAACTGGAGGGCGTGTCACGGGAGGACAAGCAATATTTCAAAGTTTGCAGGCGATAACTGTAAATCATGTATCTATATTTTTAGAGTAAATACAGAAACAAATATATGACGAATAAATGTAGTATAACCTTGGCAATATTTATGCCTCTTTAATGTAGGCATATATAAGTCAGTCGGTCAAAGGCTACTAACTAGCATGTGTTTTGTAAATTTCACTAGATAAAATTTAGAAAGTCGAATATTTGGTGGGCAGCATTATTGATGTATTATGATACCTGTTCATACACATCGGGAATACAAACTTACCTATTTTGTTTCGGCTGCAAAAAATACACACTCAAACTTAGACTTTACTTGGAGTGCTCATGCCAGTTGCTGAGACAGAACATCCACGAGAAATTGTTTTCTGAATTACGTTGTGGAAGAACAGCTGGCATAAATTATAGTGTTTTGCCTGATGAGGCGTGGTGTATATTTGGTACACGTTCCATATCAGACTCATTCAGGGTTCAAAAATGTTGACCCAAATACAGTCTTGTTTTTTACTCATTGGTAAGTCGACACCTTTATAAATCCAGTGGGAAGGAAATAGGCCACCCCAGCGGATAGTGTAGTCGACCAATCGCACATAAAATTTGGGACACGAGAATTTCGGGTATAATATACTACTGACAAAACACGCAATCCATGACGTTGCCCGGAACTCTTTGGTAAACCACTGCCGATTTTACTTCTACGCGAATCCACCAAACTCGTATTCCAAATAAACACCATGACCTATCTCACTGAAGATGTGTATGCTTTTTTGAAGTACAAAGGACTCAAGTGAATCTTTCATTTATTATATTTTTCAAACAAATGTGCTAAAAGTACATTCTATAAAGGCAATATACCATGGTATCTTGAAAACTATTTCAAATACAACGTGTAGCTGCAGGATTGTAACCGTTTCATCACCAGTCACTCAGGACAGCACTGACGATATCACCTCGATTGGCTATGAAATGTTTGCAAGCCAACTGCCAAGCTCGTTAAACAGAGCAACAAGAGACCCGAGCCCGAACCTACCCATATTCCGCAATGTTGCCACGTAAAACAAGCTGCGTGCAGCGCATTCATTTTACGAACATCGTAAACCATGGATCCATTTTGGTCTTCCGTTAACACTAAGATAGTCAGACAAAAAGAGTGCATTTCGTCAGTTCCGTCTATTATGACTCGATAGAGCCCACAGAATGTTAATAAATTATTCCGCACAGAACGGGCCCGTCTACCTACAAAGCTCCACTTTATTTTTTTGGACAAAGATTAGAAATCCCACCCCGCATTCTAATTTATAATTTAATTTGTGCTGGAAAGCTAAGAACCACTTCAAAGCCAATATTCCGGGAATAAAAATTTTGACCCGTTGGTAGCCTACATATCAGTGTGAAAATACAAACGTTTCCCACTCGATTCTTCTATAATCTTTTTAGTCAAGGTAATGTATTAATAGTGTTTTGACTCAAACACACATATGGCGCACCACTGATCAAACACTCCACATCAACTTGAAAATTTCCATGACACACTTTAGTGATCCACTCTTTTACCCACCCTGAAAAGTGTTCCTCACTGGTCCTTAAACGTGTGAGAAGTCATCAACTTTACTCAATGTCCCGCAGTGAGATTAGTGAGGCCAAAAGAAAGTCGTCCATGAAACTCCTGCTTCCCCATGTCAAAAAACTATTTCATTTCGTTTTGTATACTCACCACCAATAAAACATAGCTAACTAATTTTACAGCTGGATTAACCTTTTCCATTTATTTAAGGCTGTGGTGGTGTGAACGTAAGTTGATTTATTACCATCAGATCACATTTTGAATTGATTACTGCACTAATTATTGTTTGAAGATAAAACAGAACTTTAGATCTTGGTCAGAAAATGTTTCAGGTTCCCTGATATTGAGCTAATGAGGTTTTGTTTACCACCACGACTTTTCATGATGCAACAGTTTTGTTTTTTACTGCCACTTTTGTAAAATTACACTTTGTCTTACTCAAAATTTCCCCCTGTAACCTTAGTCTTTTTATCATTTTGGCGTCTTTAAACAACGTGTAAGCTCTGTACCACTAAGGAAAAGAATTGTGCACAGAAAACGCTTTCGTAGAATACGAGAATGTTCCCTTGGTGAATGTAATTCACCAGTGGAATGGGCGACAACAGAATTGCATTTTGTCCAACTCGGCATAAATATAGTAGGTATGGGTTAAGCGAGCTTCCAATATATTTTTTAATTAACGTAACCATTATGCCTTATGTGTCTTACGCAGAAATTACAAAGTTGTCTGCCCATATAAGCATGTTGAGTAAATTCACTTATTCTCTACAAACTATCAACAGTTCAAAGGTGAACAAACACCAAGCCAGATAATTTATTTTACTCATCCGGCACTTATTTAGCGCTTTACAGGTTTTAAACGCTGATCTCCTGGCCACATCATGCATGAAACAAAGAGTTAAAAACTTGTGTCTCATGCCGGCATTTTACTAAACAGATATGAATAGTGGAGGAGAAGTACCAGAAGGAACATATTCGTTCGCATGAGAATCATTTCACATTTTTTGGGCCAAAGGAGTGAAAATGACGTCGCACTTCAGGTGTATAATGTTAGGCTGAGAAAAATAAGCTTGATATTTGGCCACGAATTCAAACAAACCCGACCTAATAATCAAAATCTAGATTTAACCTGAGTCAGTCGTCACATGGCTCTCAGATTTTTATAGGCCAGGATGTTCAGAATTGACCTTTGTGGCTGTGGTCTATCGCAAGTTGCAGAAAAAAGTGCATGTACTTTTTCCCACTTATCCTTTGCTGTTCAGGTACATAACAGCCTAACAAATGAATTGATTAGCAAGCTGAAAATTATTTATGTTAAGAAGAACTACAGATCACTGCCATCTTGCTTCTGTTGTACATTTTAGTGGGCGACCCCAGATTCTGGTCAGATGACAATCGTTGTAGTTATATTGATAGGTAGGCCATTAGGGACAACGAGCTTCAGTCGTTATCCTGTCGGTTTCAATGGGTTTTAATTAGACTACGGATGTGCTAATTGAAATTAACAATGTTAAAACAGTCGCATCAAAATGTCATCCTAACAGCTCTACGGAGGAGACCAAGCAAGTTGTGAATTAATATTCATTAGTTTGGGATGCATGCGAACAAAGTGTTCGACAGAAGACAGCCTTGGAATGGGATCTCAGCACACGGACATCTGTCGACGCACACTACCTCTTGTCCGGTCTTTTGTTCAAATATTGGAAATAAATTGTTAGAAATAGATGGCTACAGAAACTTAAGTAATGGTAGTACAGTGAACTTTGATTGCACGGCTCAGTGCTGCTGCAACGTGCTAGACTAGTGTTTTTGCACTTGAAATGCTACTTTTGCTGGGTATTGTATCAATATGATCCCGTAAGTAAACAAAAGGAAAGGAAAATTTCCAAACAAGTTTTGTTATAAAGGCAAACGTCTGTGCATGTTTTCCGACAGATATACGTAAATGAAAATTTCGTATGTGTATCCGAAACGCGTAAACGGGCGTTTGCATATTTATACCCAAATTACGGTTATTCCAAAGTATGTCCGCAGTGTTTGATACTTTTGTTCTGAAAACTCTGTTTTCGTTTTACAAAGCAAAACAACCTGCTTGATTGAAGCTTATGTTGTTCACGAAGTGTGATCATAGTAAGGCTGCAGATGTGCAGATATACTTCGGAAACTTTGGTGATTACTCCGCTTCTCAGTTCCTAAAAACCGTAGGAGATATAATAACTTTCAGCTTGTCGTTGCAAACATCTGAACTATGTCAGCAGACTTTAGAGATGGTTTTATATAGAAATATATAAATGTCCTTTGGGTAACTCCATTCTAATTCTTGTAGAACAAATTCAGGGATCAGTAACAAACTGGCTGAAACTGATCACCAGTTGTCTATTAGAGGGCTGGTCCAAAAACATAGACTGCAAATATTTTATCAACTACTAAATTTACTGAATAATTAACTAGTACTGCAACCCGGTTTAGTAAGCCAAATAACCGATGGGTCAAAGAAAGTTAAGTAATATCTAATATTTGCAGCGAGCCGCAGCCGGGATCGATCAACAGGCTTGGCAAAATAATTGAACGAAGTCAAGCGAAGCATGTAGCGAAAAAGGTGAATTAAAACGAATTCAATTCAACTGGCGAAGGAGATGAGAAGCTCAGATTCCATAAAGTGTAGCAGAATAATCGGACAATCTATTCCAGGAATGAGATTATGTTTACAGGCGTAAGGATGACGTAGACCTAAGTTGTATAAAAAATCTTCGTGAGATGCTTTTATGAACTCCGCTTCTAATAGGTAAAATGGCCAATCAAATAATTTGATATACAAACGACTGCGTAAAGACAGGTGTGTGGTTGTATAGATGAATAGTCGGACATACTAATATAATCAGCGGATTATCCTCAAATATCAAGAAGTTGCCAATTCGATCAATTATTTTCATTCAATCAAACTTTCTAAATACCTTTTTGTTTATAAGTGAAACGTGAACAATTGCAACAACGGGTTTAAATCTCGACCAACCTGATGCATGTACTTTGAGAAAAACAGATTTATTTTCATCAGTTTGGGTTAGGTTTAATAGTACGTCCACAGTTTATCCGCACTTACTTGGAAAACGCCAGGAACAATACAAGAATGATCTGTATCAACTGACATCTCGCTTGCGCAAAAGCTCGTTTCTCATATAATGCTCAAAAGAATATTGAAGGCATACTTCAAACATTTTGTCTGTTTTGATCTTACAGTCACCTTTATTTTCTAGTTTACCTCTCCACGCTTGTGGTGGCGACAAGTGTTTAGATTTTGAAGTCCTATGAAGAACAATTATCTTTTTCAACAAATAAAAATACACATTAGCAAACCTTAACTCCAACGCATGTGTACTTTGTGAATACATCGTGGGCTCCTGTAAAGCCACTCACGTACTCATTGTGTATTCCAGCCACAAGAACAGTGTTTCCTTTAAAGTGTACTGCATACGAAGTTGTGGAAGCAGTAATCGCTACAAAAAACATTCAAAGAAGTAATCGAAGCCCAAATCAAACCATAGTAAATATTACATCCTATGAGTGAACACTGCAAAGTAGTGCCCTACTGCACTCCAAAAAAGAGTGGGCATAGGCCACTGTTGGACAAATTCGTCAAGAGTTATGCTGATGCTATTCAGTCTATTGCATTCCAAATTGAAAAAGACTACTGAAAATGACTTCATTGGTATCCGTGTACGTGTATGCCCCGAAAGATTTCTATTACAGACTCAAGTAATCCGATATAAAACAGGTTGCTGAAATTAAAAAGCTTATTTACAATGCATTTCTTATGAGGATTACTAAAATAATTAGCTGTGCCACAATATTGTTTTATACAATGACAATTCTTAGGCAGATTTAATAAACCAAACAAGTTCACCTATTTGAGAAATTTTGTTTTCTTCATGGCGGACATGGAGCTAGTTCTTATGCTAGTTATTTGTACAGCAGACAGTACAGATAAGTCTCCCATTGCTACGGGAAGTTGTTACAACAATCATAAATGGCATAATTTGCACTGGCAGCCATCGTAAGCAAACTTGACATTTGAGTCTAACGTTTTCGGAGCTGCAGCAGACTGGTCTATCGCAGTCACTTTGAGCTGCACAACAAAATATCGCCTACATGTAGGTAGTGAAAAGGAAACCAACTAATTTCAAAAGGCTTCCATATTTTAGTTATTCACTTCATTCTAAAATGTCCTGTTAGGTTTATTTTCATTAAAATGTTTTAGCTTTCATTATCAGGTAAAATGCTTACAGTGCTTCTAAGCAATACAAAGACTGGGCATGCGTTCTAAGCAGTATCTTGCTGTATACTAGCCAATAACTTAAACGTTTCACGGATTCAACTTGTCTTCTGAGGTGTCTAAAAATAGCAAAGCAAAAAAAAACAAAAAATAAAAGCTAAAATGCAAAATAAAAAATTGATCTGTCTGCCACAGAACAGAGGAAACACTTACTGTTTTATTATTAAAAACGAATTTGGACTTCAAACCATTAATAAAGACTGAGCCCTCAGATCATTCGTAACGAAAATTCGAGCAACGAACATTTTACACAATACACGCGTACACAGTGCAACCTGTCTTACCCTGATGTGTCACAGAATACCTTTTCATCGTCCCCTTCTTTCACACCCATTTATCGGCCTTTTAGCCTGAAACAAACTTGTAATTTTTTTGTGTTCCTTTCGATAACTTGGTGCGTTTGATGGAATAACCAGATTTTTCTATAATTTTGCTTCTTTGAATGGTAGCTATTGGGTTCGGATTGAAAACAGTATGAGGTCCGTAACGCATTGATACAATATTTTATGGACACATTTGGTATACCGCGTACTTGTGAAGACAATCCGCTTCTCAGTTAAAACAAAAGGGGAATCCAAATCAGGCTAACATAACTCCAGCATTTTGGATGTACTTTTTTGTGGCATTCCACATTCATCTGCTTTAAGCCTTTTTTAGAGCCGGGTGCGAATTCAAACATCGAGGTTAACTTTCATACAATTTGGCCCTATTAAGCGAAACAACAAATCCATTAAAAAATTTCCCTCCCACTCATCTTGAATTATTTCCACGGGACATCGATCAGCTCAACAGAAACTAACGTTTTCCGCCTTAGGTACGCCTTTTTTGTGGAACTGACGGTCCGTTAAAAAACGGATTCATTCTGTAACAGGACTAGGGTCCGTCGTTAACGTGTCTAACCAGCAACGTGTTTGGAGATTTCCATTCAGATTATCGAGTGGCGCTGGCCGCTTAGTGAGTTCTCTCTAAAATAAAACAAATAGTAAATTACGACATCCAGTATTATTACTTCAGACAGACTCATGCAATATACGAGAAGTTCAATTTGCCGATCACAATCTTCTGGTTAGAGTATAATCAAGGCAGTGAATTTGGACAATCGGTGTTCCCATTTCGACATTTTTAACAATTGATGCTAAACCGTGCTTACGCAGGCAAGATTTCCTCCTACGTGGCTTCCTGGATGTCAAGTGCAATTACACCAGAATATTTTTCCAATTCATATAAACAATCCTGTTTACACAAAGAGGCATAAATCTTCCCCATTTAGGGACACAATCTCATTCCTCCCATGCCATACGCAATTAGGGGCAATAAGCACAATTCCTGGACGCGCCATTTACTCTGAATACAAACCAGAGTGGAGTTACTGGATTCAACGATTGATGAGCAAGTCAACAAATACAGCCACTGATCCACCGCACCACGGGCGGTACTACCTTTTGAACTACATCCCAAAATCGTAGAATAGTTTTCTGATTTTCTAAAGCACGGAGCAGCATAGTTCAGTGCAAGTCTGGAACTGGCGACATGCGTAAACTCTGCCACAAAAAGTATGCACAAAAAGTCTGAGGTTTCAGCTCACTACACCTATCAGAAATTTACCAAGAGTTCGTGGGTGTTTGTTGGTCAGTAGGTAGTGCACACAGTTCAGTGCAAAAACGATCCATTGGAAAACAGTACTTTCTTTTACTGGATTGAGAACTCGTGGTGTCATTTAATTATACGTATAAAATAAAACTACCAGCAATGTGATGTTAACACCTGTGTGTCTTTTTTATATTTTTCTGGGCACAACGGTTCTTCAGAGTTTAGATAGCGACGATTTGACTTTCCTCTCCCTTTTCATTGGTGATATGCAACAGTACAGCCAACTGTTATTCAATATGTGTTTGCCCAAAGAGAATTTAAACCCAACCAATGAAGGCAGTGTGTGTGAACATAGTCCAGCCATCCAAACACATATAAACCCCATTCAATGGTTTCTAAAAGAGCAGCTTACCTTAAGCTACTTGGAAAAAAATCCATCATATTCCTTCAGGAAAACTGGTTCGCAGATGTTTCGTAAGTGCGCCACTTTAGTCGTAACAAGGACCAAAGAAAAGCATTCTTACTGCCATCTTATGTTTCTAAAAGTGGTATTAATAGCCCTAGTGGTTGAGCCTATTAATCCCCCTACTATTCCGATAGGATTATCAAAGCAGAGTTAGAGTTTCCAGACTATTTCGGCATAAAAATTGTCTAGGCTTCTCTGAGATTTACCTTGTTTCTCTGAATATATACGGCTGCACTTTTGCTAAATGTGAAAGAATATATTTGGCGGATTTCAGTGAAAATTGAGTGATTGGAAGTTTTTGATCAGATATAGATAAACATTGCTGTGAAACGATTGGCTCAGTCCGTTTGGTTTTAGCAATTCATGGCCGTGGATAATGAATCTTGCTCTCAGTGATGAGTGCCTGCTATTCATCGATAGGCACAGTGTACTCCCATTCTAAATTAAACGTCTAAAACAGCTATCTGCTCATATTGGTTACTTTTCTCAGTTCTTGCAGCTTTACTCTCTGGTATGTAAGCAGCACTAAAATGCTAGTCCAGTGGGTCGAATCTACGCTAGACATCTTCTACATAATGATATGTTTTGTGGCCTCCCAATTTACTTTGCTGGTTACTCTACAAATGCAAAGATGCACAGTACTAATTTTTGGACGTGTGCTGATGCTCCTGCTCAGTTGATTTGTTCTTTCTGTTTGGTGGAAATTTACGCAAACTCAAGTGAAATATTATGGGAACAAATCTTATTTCTTTCAGTTTGCATAAAATTATCCGCTGCCAAGTTCATTTTGACTCAGAAGGAAGCTGATAGGTCCAAGATATATTACATCTACGTAAGACGAATACAAAAAAAGGAAAACACTTTCTTGAACCCACGCAAGCAGATTCACAACTGTAAAGCAAATAGTCCCTTCAAGTAAAAGTTAAAAATTTTATGCAGAAAGGTGAACGCTCAAAACGGAGTGAAAAAGAGATAAAGTTAGCTTGCTGCAGATCGAGGTTTTGAAGTACCAGCAACTTATATACACCTTTTGGTAACCAATCAAGGGGTCAGATTTCAGAGTTTCCACACTCTAGACCAAAAATGGACGCAATTCGAAAAAAAAGAAAACGTGGAAGCGTCCAAATCAAAGGAACAACGTAACCAAACTAGAATGTAAGACCCGCTAAGCAAATCGAATTAAGATCAGAAAACCTAAAACCACACAGGCTAGGGAAAATAAAACTCCCCATGCAGATGCCAAGCAAATCAGTCAACCAGGGGAAGGAAAAAGCAGATCTTGCAGTGGGCTAGGCAAACAGAGATAAGAAACTACTATGGAAGCGTCAAATCAAAGGAACAACGTAACCAAACTAGAATGTAAGACCCGCTAAGCAAATCGAATTAAGATCAGAAAACCTAAAACCACACAGGCTAGGGAAAATAAAACTCCCCATGCAGATGCCAAGCAAATCAGTCAACCAGGGGAAGGAAAAAGCAGATCTTGCAGTGGGCTAGGCAAACAGAGATAAGAAACTACTAAAAATAGAAGAGAGACAACAACCAACCTGAGGATATGAGGATAAATCACAAAAAAGCACAAATCTCAAACGAACCAAGCAAGTGAATGAAAGAATAAGCAAGGGGGTATTATCTAATACACCTCACGGAGGCCAGAAAACAGGTCACAGCCGCAGGTCTCAGAATAAACAGTCAAAGTGGGGTTGAGATGGTTTACAAACTACCGGCTTTTTCAGAGTTTACAGACATTATTATTCACTACATAGGCACAAACACGGAGAGAAGCAATGCATATCTGGCCGTGCACTGTTGAATTTTCCTGAGCTGGTAGCGAAAAAATTTGGAAGTGAGTTGCCGAGCCCGACAAACGGACCAACAATAACTACTTTGTTATGCCATTTCCAGATCAAACCCAAAGCCCACAGAAGGGCTTCAGTCAAATCTGAGTTAGGTGCAAATATCTATCGCGTAGAAATAATATATCTAAATAATTTATATGAATTTAAATGATCTGTGTAACCCCAGCAAGAAAACTTAAGTGCTGCTTGAGAATTTCGTGATATTTTGCCGGAAACCTAGACTGAAATCTCTGTTGTAATTTATGTTGAAAGCCAGGTATGTGCGCTCACTACTCGCATTAAATAGCTGTCATAAACAACAGTGATCTGAAACAGATCAGCTTTTCTTGACGTGGTCTGTTAACAGACCAGGTCAGGCAATGCTCCTGAAAGCATTACACAAGTTTTCACTTGCATTATTCTCTTATATAGTGGCGTTTCTGAATACAAGAAACGGAGAAAGTGGCAAAATGTATATATAGTGGGCTGAAAAACACTGCAGCGTTACATGTCAATTGAAACCACCCTCTCTGTTAGTTGACAAACTGAAATCAAAACAAAGGAAAAAGAGTCAAAACGGAACAGTGTTCTTGATATTTTACAAGAAGTTGCACACGGATTGATAGTGTCCTTGCCATATCTGAATTGTTAAGGAGTGGTTTGCTAACGCTGTAGAGAACATTCGTAACGCATGAAAGTTGCAATCCAGGTGTACTAGTGTAACGGTGATACTACTGATGGGGAGGCCTGAGAGTAGTATGTTTTCTTGTAAATTCGCTTTGCGTCTCTTGAGGAGGGAGATCTATTGCGGAATTCGTGGAGTCACTTTGTACCATTCGCTTGGATTTCAGCAACAGTCAATGAATATTCAAAAAAATTCAGAAAGACGCATTCAAGAGAAGATGGATGTTCAGTTTTTCTAAAAAGATGCATATGAGAGTTTTGCTTTGCTGTCCAATAGTCTGTAATTGGTCAGTTGGCATTGTCTGATAAATAACTCCGCAGCGAAGGCCTTCTTCCTTTCACTGGTACTCAAATGCTTCCTCTGGTTTCATCTAGGTTTGATAGAACTTGGTCCTTTATCGCTTGCTTGCTCATGCTCATGCACAGCAAATCAGAATTCATTGGGTGACCCATCCCCTATAAAGACAGTCAGTTGTGATTTACAGACTGTAATTGTCCACAATGTATTGTGGCATTAAAATAATTCTTTTTTAATAAGGAAACTTTTTAAAAAGTTTCTTCTCAGCGCGTCTTTAAGGATGACGGGATTTATGCGACCCAAAATTGTCGTTATCCTCAAAGAAGAAAATGTATAATGTTACACATCATAGTGTTTGTCTACTCAAAAATAATTCAGGCATTTACATGGTTATATTTGACCAACAAAAATGAAACCCCTTCTGATGATAAACAAGAATCGACATTTTAACCAGAAAGATTTTAGATAAACTCCTGTCTGTTTGATTCCACCATAGTACTCGTCTACTTAGTCCCTTAATATGCCCCTTTGGATGGTTCTTCACGTCCTTCCCTAGTAACTTAAGTACCTGATACATGCCGGCAACAATCAGCAAAAACAAAAGAGAATATGTTGGTTAAATTTTCACCCACACATAGTTCATAACGACAACCCACCAGCTAGTATGTGGGCAAAACGGAGCATGTCAAACCAAAAGACTACAATACCAAATAGTTTGAGTGACAGTGTCACTGTCTGCACAGACAACACCACTCGATGTCTCGAATAAATTCACGACGTTCTCCATTTATGAAACATTTCTTTGTGCAATTATCACGAGATTATCTGTCCAAGCAAACTTTTCTGCTTGTTAGCATCCCACACGAAATATGGTTTAGAAGAGACCACTCTAACAGCGCAGAAAGGAATAATTATGGATTGACTCCAGCTTGGAGTTGGTCCTGGCTACAAGGTATCGGCTATGGTCCCTACTCCGGATAAGCCTTTCATGCAAGATTCTCGATCCAGATTTGTGACATACTAAGAGGAAGAAATGAAATTTGTTTCATTCTAAACATAAAACTGAAGTTTGGCGTAGTTTGGTTTCACAATGAAGACTTTATTTGATGAACTCCTATGTAGCAGTACATCACACTGTCAGAATTAGCTAGATCTAATCCTTTGTAAAGGATGCTTTTACATGCTGAAAATGAGTTCAAGACGCCGTCACTTATTGTTTTGTTTAAATAACAAGCGAAATGACTGCCTATCAGGTAGCTGCACTTGGGAAAAACCGATTACTCAAAGGCGAACCTGATAATAGCGAAGAATTTTAGAGATGGACTTTAGTTGATCTTGCTCATATAGGAGTGGGTAATTTATACCCACACGCAGCACGTGGCTTCTAGCAGATGTTAGGTAACACATCACATATGTATGCACTTGAGTAGTCCGTATAATCTAGTCGAGTCACGGCTATGCAGAATGCTAAGATTTTACGCTCAAACTAGCCCACTCAACCCTGCACTGACGATGTCACCTCGACTGGTGATGAAACGTTTGCAATCCAACTGCCAAGCTCGACGAACAGACCAACAACCAAGCGGCGCACCTGAGCTACCTACATTTCACAACAATGCTTCACGGTATCTTTGCTGGAAAACGGCAAATTACATCTCACTAGCCGTAAACGAAGAGATGAGTGATAGCTTTATGTTTCAGGTTGTAAAGCATTATCAGTGCTTGCAAACAAACTTGCTAGTTTAGTCCCAGCAGAATTTTTAATTCATAGATTCGACAAAACAACTTGCGCAGTGTGCGTAATCAGCTTGCAAAGATTCACTAATTACCTCGACATCCCCATGGTGCTGATATATTTACGTTAATTTCTTTCGTACAAATTAAAGCCCTCTGAAAGCTAGTTCAAGGAGAGAAAGATCTCCAAATTTTAGTAAACCTTTGAAAAACGTCTTGGGTACTTTGGTAGAGGGTGCGCTTTACCTCCACGGTGCCTAACGTTATATTATACACGTGTTGCAAGCTACTTAGTTTACATCAACCCGCGTTTCCCATTTAGCTATACTGGCTTGCTTGGCCCCGAAAGATTGTGCGCTTTTGGTGCAAACAGCAAGTTGGCCTTCATAAACCTACCCAGTGGCCGGCACTTCGAAGCATGCTATGCATATCCACATTTCTCAGTGTGTCCAATGTGCGTATTATCGCTGCTCTGCCTAACAGATAACTCAGCAGTTCGGTATTCAGGAGTGAAAAGCCAGTAGAACTAGTGTGATACCCGGCACATGTTGGTCTTTATCAACGCTATGCAATGCATTCAAGAATAGCCATATATCATTCAGCTTCCTTCTGCATTTAGAAGTTGCCGAAGAGAACCCAATAATGAATATTTCGAGAATAGTTATGTGACCAATATTCACGTCACACACTTTGAATGGGTTCTTCACCTACCTAAGAGAGATACTGGCATAAAATTTGGTTCTTAGACTAGGTTTCTGAATGTCTTGTGTAAGCGCAACCAAACTGCACACTACTGCAACTACTACCGGTGGTTTCTTCTGCGTAAACATTGAAGACTAAATCTTTCGGATAGTCGTTGCTCTCTCATAAGGTCAGTGGAGCCAATTGCCTCCGGAAGACTATTTAATAGAAAAAACTATTCGTACGCCGACATTTGAATCCCATACAGACACTAAGCAAGACTATGACCATGAAGAAACTGTGAAGCTTCACAATGGAACAAAAGGAATCTAGGTTTGTTGATCCTCACCATGTCATACGGACTAGCTGTATGTGTGTCAGTATGTTTCATACGTCTGAATCTGCCTCCTTCCACCCTGTTCGGTAGACTTTTGCGTGTAGTAACCAATATTTACCACTACGACTATCGTCTCCTCCGTTTGACGAGCAATGGGGTTTTGTGGAATCTAATAAGACCATATATTAGCTCTTTTGTTCTTTTTGTTCTTTCATAATGCCTGAGTGCTCCTCGATACGTCTGATTTACAAAATTCTATTTAGTTTGATTGCCTAGTCACGCTGTTTTATGGTACTAGGCTGTAATTTGAATATCCATATATCTGTACCTGACCGAACGACAGTATCTTTTTTTGTTGGTACAGTACTGTTTTATACCTGACTGGTTATCACTGAAAGAATGACGGAAATTTACTGCAAAGTGATAAAATTCAACGTAACACTACAAAAACGCTGAGGCTGAAAAGTTAAGTCTGTTTTTCGAAGCTTGTTTGTGAGTGCAGCTTATTCTCAGATTTGGTTGCTCCAAGTTATCAATTCCTTACTGTGCGTTTTCCAAATTAGGCACATGTTCCTCAAATTGTTTGCCTAGGTCCTGTGACATCCTCTAAAGCAGAGTGAATCTCAAGCGTTACACTATTCATAAGGTTGCTGAAAATTCTTCGACCTACTGATCCTTATCGCTATCTGAGCGAGGAATGTTCGACAGACCCACCAAACATCACAAAAAGAATCTAATAAGCCGAGCAAATAGCGGAATATCCCAGATCGTTCTGTTGTTGCTGTGCAAACGTTGTCAGTTAAATTCATTACTAGCTTTTAGGAATGTATACTGTATCCTCATTCGTTATTCTTCAGGAACCTCGTATACTCATCATTGCTCACGCTCCAAATTACCGTTTCTTTTGTCCAAGTAACTGAGCCGATTTTATGCGGTATGTTGATACCTAGGTTACCGATCATCAGCCTTCCGCACGATTTGACCTAACTTTTATTTGATCAATTGTTTATGTAGGTTTTGATCAAACGACGGTTGATTGCGGTTCATTTGGAGTCTTGAAGGTCTTAGATCTTTCTATCAATTACACGAACTGCTTTTTTGAATAGTTTGTCCGTGTCCAAGCGAAATCACGTGAACAGAAAATCGCGGGTGATTTTCCAAGCTATCAGGCTGACCGACACACAGATAGTGCAGAGGAAGTGGAACAGGGATAAAAAAACGCCATTCAGTTTAAAAGGAAACTGTCAGGGGATAAACTTGTAGATCTGAAAATACTAATGATAGGCTCACATAACATGAACACAAATGTAAACCTGAAGGTTAAAAACAACCAACTTGCAATATAGATGCTATCCCCAATGAACCAACAAGGAAAACGTTTTAAGCCACGAAACCGCTCCTAGTCGTCGTTCCATGCAATAGCATGATCTATTTTTACTTCGCCATCAAAGTCAGAGGTTTACCGGTGTCTCACACATTCTTCGGTTGTTAATTCGCTAAGTAGATGCACGGCATATCACATTTGGAATTTAGATGCAAATATGTATGAAGGGTCACCATGCCCAGTAGCTCATAGAGAAGGCCTGCGTTTGAGATCCAACTCCAAGCTTGACTTTCATCCCATGCTTTCGCAAATCCTGCTACAAAAGACGCAATTAGTTTTATGGCCTCACACTTGGTCTTGATTTCGTAAGGTACTGTGACATCAAGCCCACCCGACATGTCTCACCAAGGAAGAGAGACTAACATTTCAAGATTGAACCATGTTTTTGTGAAGCTTTATTTTTTTGACATTATTCGCCTACTTTTGACGGTGATTTAGAGATAAAATCACCATATTCCTGTGTCAGGTCACGGGCTTGTCTTTAGTGTGACGTACCTGGGGTGTGGCCTTATAAGGATTGGTTACTACTGTGAGTGACTCATATCTGTATGATGTGACCAGCTAGATGGCTACGAATAAAGCAGTTTCACGCTTGGCTATGCTACTAATTATCAGGTGGACCAAAACTCTTCAACAAACATCATCGGACCCATTGATGCATTTATAAGTGATTAGAAACTACAGAATTAACTTAAATAGTGTGCAAAACCTACGGTAAAGAAATGGTGTGTTTGCACGGCACTGCAACGTCCACACACCATACCAATCCAAATAGCCCAATAATTCGTGAACTAGTACGAGAAGGTTATCAGCCAATGTTTATGGCTCGCTTCACCACACAAATGCGGATCGACTACAATATGGGACTTGACGCTGTAGTCCAACCACATGACTGAATGGCGTCATTCGTTCCAACAGATAACAAATCTCACTAATCATGGCAACCGTTACATCATGGCAAATCGGTTAAGTCAGTTCACTGCCCGCATTTGCCTCAACATAACATCTCGTGGTGATCGAAATCTTGAAGTGATCAAGCGAATAGACTCACCATGAAACTTGGTTATTGCCACTTCCAGCCATTTCCAAATTATTCATACTCATCTCAGCGGCAAAATATCGGCTTACGTTACAAAACTCCATTTTTATTCTGGGTATCTTGTTTGTATTGATTATGCAAACTGAAGGCGTTTTATTCCTACTTACTCTAGACTTGAATATCGTCGAGGCAGTCACAAATGACAGTTAGAGTTTAACGTCACAGCAGTGGATGTTTCGTAAACCTCTCCGAATTCCCCATTAAAAGACTTCCATATACGACGATGGTTGCCCATTTTATTTCAACATCCAAGGATGGGAGCCTTCCACATTAAATAGAACAACTCGTTGAGAACAGACACATCAACCGCCTCCCATAACAACAGCTGCACGAGTATTTGGTAATCGTCATCGTCCTTTGTCCGGCATTAGGTAGTCGAAGGATGTGTTTCCACTACCATACTGTTGAAAACTTATGATGTTTTCACATTCCAGTCACCCGGACAAGAAGTTACCATAGGTTTTCAACTCGTTGTTTTAATTATAACTAAAATGCTGAATAGTAGGCAACAGAAAATTTCATTCATTTTAGTGAAAACGGCGTTATCGTTGTTATAATTTGCCACCTTTCGACAATCCCAACGAACCTGTTATTTCCGTTCAAGTTGTTTTGATAACAAGATCAGGAAAACATGAACGTCAACAGTAAACAGGAAATGTTCTCCGTGGCTTCGAGTATTGTAAAAATCTAACACTTTTTAACGACTTGTTTTCTTATCCAACTATGGTGACTGTATAGTGCCGATTAAACAGAAGTTTCAACATCAGCGATGAATGAATTGAAGTCACACATCCAAACCAGAGAAATAATGAACTTTCTGGCATCTAAATGACTACGGTAGCGTGATGAACACAGGAAGTCAACAAAACAGGTATTGTTTCCAGCTTTATTAAAAAAACACCTAATTTATCACAAACACACCCGTCACGCCGCCGGCTAAACCTGGAAAAATGCCGCATTAACACCACGTGACCCAAATTACCCAGTTAGTGGACAAAGAAGACCAGCGGAGTTGTGGGAAAAGTCGATTATATCACGCTATCTACTCGTAAGATGTTCCACTTTTTGCTGGTGTAGTCATTCTGTGCGATCTGTGTTTACAGTGCTTAGTAAAACACTGGATATGAAGCTATATCCTATATGCGCCTTTTTGTTTGGAAGACCTTTCACTATTCGTGTGAACCGAAAGTGTTTTTCGTAAACTAGACAACAAATAACATTGCAAAGCATTGCTAGCGCACACTGGAAGTAGGGGCATTGATGGCAGTGTCTGTGGGATTTATCTTGGAAACTAAGAAATAGGGTAAGATGATTCTGTACCCTGAACTGCTTCGCAACTAGTGGAGGTGGAATCAGAAGTGATGGCTTATAGTATATGCTCTTGTAAAAATAAAGCAAAAGTTTACCTGATATACCGTAGCTCAAATGTAGTTCACTGACGTTACGTCTGTATAGATCAGAAAAATTAAAAAAACAGGATAATCGGGTGGGTCTCACTAACAGTGCTTTTCAGAAGAATAAACCAGCTGCGTAATACTTCTATACGATATCGTCTAACCCATTCCACCGGCGCCATAGGGTGCAGTCCTGGCAATGACGATCAGTAGCATTCAAATTTGGACAGAAATACGGGCCTATGTGAGCTAGACAAGGGTAATGCCTCAAGAGAAATGCTTGGGGCGTCTCAACCGTATCTACTGACTGTTTTCCATAAACCCATTCGTCGATTCTGGAATTCATCGCGTTATCAAACCGGACATTCAAACTTGAAGAGTACAAAATACGACGTTACTAATGTATCATAGTAGCCATCGTATAGCTTAGAATCAGTGAATGGTGGAAATGATTTAGACAAAACAACTCGTATCTTGAATTGCCACTGTACAAGTCTCACGTTACTCTTGGTTTCTCAGAAATAGGTGATGAATCACGGTAGTATCTCTCTGTATGGAGCTCGGTCTAGGTAATTTAAATGCTTGGTTTTACATTGACCTCACTTCCCTCTCGCTCTTTTCACAGTCCTGTTTGTGTGCTAAGTTCATCGGATGCGAAATGAGTTACCCTTGCTCTCTAGGTGGAGGAAGCTTATGGTGCACGCTGTAATGTACTGTACGATTCCCAAACCTCCTGTTCATTCTTCTGGACCCAGATTGTGCCTAAATCGTTTAAGGCTACGAACGTCATCAGTGACACGACTAATTTTCTAATTCATGGGCCATTTGTATTCATTCGAGAAACAGAAATGTTTGAAGAATGATCACTAGTGGCGTAGACTCGCCAACCAGTTTTTTGAAATGGTTGAAACGGTGGTTAGCAGCAATGGGTAGCCTGAAACCAGACGCAAATTCCGACTGTGAATTTGCTGGGATGTTGACCAGGAGATCCGACCAGTATAGCTGTGCCGTTGTGGAATAGACCAGTCTCCTTATTCGTGAATAGTAGCTGAGTTATTCTTATCAGACCACCTTAAATAAATACATTCATTCGAGAAACAGAAATGTTTGAAGAATGATCACTAGTGGCGTAGACTCGCCAACCAGTTTTTTGAAATGGTTGAAACGGTGGTTAGCAGCAATGGGTAGCCTGAAACCAGACGCAAATTCCGACTGTGAATTTGCTGGGATGTTGACCAGGAGATCCGACCAGTATAGCTGTGCCGTTGTGGAATAGACCAGTCTCCTTATTCGTGAATAGTAGCTGAGTTATTCTTATCAGACCACCTTAAATACTCCATGCATATATATATATATATATATATATATATATATCCATAAAATTCTAATCCCCGTAATAATCTTCCACCTCATCCACGTCACCCGTAAAATGTCAAGGTTGACTTCTCATTTGCTCACTTGTTCCCACCATTTCTACGTTCAACTGCATTCGGATAAACTGACCACTGATTATAAGTGCTAGTTCGTGAATATTGCTTCTTGCTGTTTCTGAGTTTTGTGTAGTAAGTGAGATGCTCACATTTTCGCGTTCATGTAGACGAAGAGAGACTACGACTATACACTCGGTTGATTGGGACCACCAGTTGGATAGCTCGACACAGACAGCATTGCGTTTAGTATTTTACCTGAGCGGTAAACCCGAGTTACGAATGGCACGTGGTATCTAGAGTCTGACAGGCCTGTAGTTGAAAAGTTGTCTACTCATCATTCTACTGATTATCGCAAAGCTACGTTTTGTCTGTGTGACTGCTTACCACACATGTGGGAAGCTATGCCCCGGCCACCTTACATGTTGATGGATGAAATGCAAATCAACATTTCGGACCAAAACTGGTGCTGATTTGTTTTCGAACACACAACATCAAGCTGGATGACATTAACATAGGCCCGACAGTTTGCGAACCATGCACATATGTATGTGAGAAATGCCTCTTCCACATTCCAATGTCCACTACCGAACACCACATGCAGTCGGTGTTTCGGCAGACACAAAATCCTCTTACTTATCTTAATATTTATGTTATACCATATATCTATGTTACGGTGAATTGTGGTAAAAGGTTTTACACTATCGCTCCGGTTTTCTAAATTAGCGTTTGGCTTGTGCATGCAAGCAAATAGTGTAGGTTGTTAATCAAATGGAAAACGATTTTTAAGGTAACAAGGCAATAAAGTGCTTATTCGATACGATACGGTGTATGATGCGCGTGCCGGGATCGTTTGTGATCCGTCCAGAGATCGAGGAACGTCTTACCGACTGTCCATTCCAGTGGGGCAAATTTTATCTGTCATGAAACAGTAGGCTAAATCCTCTCCCTCATGTGGTCAGATTGCGTGCGTCCGTGTTTGGTGACGTATTTCGAAAACCCACACCAGCAGTCAGCAGATGAGCTTACCCAATAGGCTTCGCTTTCATAACATGCGCTTCCGCACCTCTTGCCCATTCTGTTTTTGTTTCTCTCTCCGATAGCAGACAGGTTCAGGATTGAGAATCACAACACATTCGTTGAATGCTTTTTATTGACCAGTACCGTTGAATCGTTGCGAACAATTGATATGCACATGGCAATGAATACGATGTGAACGATGGCATTTTGCGTGCACATGTCAGATGAACAATTATGGGACAAAGATCGCATTGATGAATTTTCCATCTTGAATTCTGTCGTCCAGTCAGAAATGTGCTCAATTGTACGAATAATCGACCCCAAATTAGTTTGATTACATCATTAAGAAATTATTCCCATTTAGGGTTGAAAAACTGTCAAAATTCCAATTCCAAAGGTTTTATCAGCGTGAATGGCAACCCTTGATTCGTTTTGCCTTACTGGGAATTCAGGTTAACTGAGTTCAGATTTTATTTCGTTCAATTTAATTTACACCTGAACGTCGTAGCCCTACTTCCTGAAAATTAGGGCCCCGTCCATTTTGAATAGTTTCTCGAAAGTCGAGAGAGCGTATGGATGCTATGTTGAGAAAGCCACTAGGGTCATACACACACATATATTTCCTGACGAGTAAAATTCTACAAGGTGTACAGAGAAAGCTTCCAGTGAAAAGACGACCTTCTTGTTAAATACCGAGGACTACGTAGACGACTTTAGTAGGAAAAACCACGCAAGGGAACTGGTGCGGTAAAACAGGAGGATTCGATTGCCTCATTCTGATAGCCATTGCACTCATGACACTGTGATTCGAAGCCGTTTAGAGCACACTTACGGAGAGTGACTCAGATGACAGTATCTACCCATATTCGGACTGTGATTCTTGGCTAAAAGTCTAAATGAGTTAAGTTAGCATTGGCTTCGCAGATAAAAGTAGGTTCCACTCAGACGAATGACACATGCTTTTACTGGGTATGGAAACTCAACATTGACACAGAATGTGTCGGCAGATTATTCGTTGAAATATATTCATTCGTTAATCCTTGAATTTCCAATATAGTGAGACAAATTAGTTCGGATAAGTAAGAATACCGCATGTGGATATGCTGGCCCTCAGGGCATTTTTCTGTTATCTTGGTGCATTTGTACTGGCTTCACTCGCACTGTGCAGGTCTAGAGATGAAATGTAAACGAATCTGTCTAAAAACACTTGATGAACTCAATCGCATGAAATACGCATCCGCTAGGGCTCCGCGGAGAAAGTTGCTTTGGTAAGATTTATTCATACAGATACGAAACGGTACGATGGGTCGGTGAGTCGATAATTAATAGCATCGAAAGGAGTAGTAGAATAACTTCTATGAAATTCGTATTACCGTCTGTCAATTACCATGGTCGTTGGAAAAGCTTGAAAAGAGGACTCCCCCCCCCTAGGATGTATGCCATTATTTGTACTCCATATTAGGGCAGGAAAAACGATCACCTATGAAAGTGGGTAATAGAAACGGGCTTTCTCGCCATGAGGTGCATGAAGAAGCTTTTCAGATCTGCGATCGATACGACTGGAGATGCAACAAGCCAATGGATGTCCCCGTGAACTGGTTCACAAGGAGCCATTCAAAATCATACTCAAAGCAAAATAATCACTCCTAAGCGTATGTAAATGTGTTACTGTCATGCAATACCTCATAGAGGATATAAAAATTTCCAAGTTAGTTTGCCTCTCTTGGGTCAACAACACTTGCTCATCAACCATGCAGTTGTTTGTGGGTATTTTCAAGGTGTTTTGCGTTACTAACACATGTATAGGGCCACGCGTTTCTACAAATGAGATATGCAATAGAACAACAAAGTGCAACAAAGTTGTGTATGGAGTCATCAGTTGCTGCGATTTTGAACTGGGAATGCATGTCACACTCGAACAAGGACAAAAACCATCTAACGGGGAAGATGTGATGTAATATTCGAACACGTAGCACGGGATCGACAATGAGTTAGCGCTCGCCACTTGATTCAATTCTACAACAATATTACCCCTAAACCGTATTGTGACTTACAAGCTACCAGCCGCCACAAAGCTAAACTAGCACGAAGGCCGCGGAGACTCAATACTATCTTGCTAATATCAACTTGATAAGTTTTATGCAGCTTGAAGTGGATTTTACTGTCACTCAGTAATAGTCCTAGTAACAACAACAGCTTATACATCGCTTTTGAATCATAAAGTCCCATGAGCCATTAGCCCAATGGATACCCGATGTTTTCTCCTTGAGGCTTGGCCGGCGAGTTCGAGAGTCAACGCACATTCCCCTGCACCACAGATATTGTTTCTCTTCAGCTTTTTATTAGACAGTCTAATCATGCGCGAAGTCACTCTTTCACAGTAAATAAACCGCTAGATATAATGACTCTTCAAATTCTGTGTTTGTGCACTTCGCATCAAGTCTTATGCATTTTCAAGTAAGGGGGTTCTTTGCACGAATGCAGTTCACCACCTGAGGGGAAACAAAAACAAACAGACTGTCTACATTCTATTCATATTATCGTTAGTAGACAAGCGACTGCGGCACGCTACACCACCATGGATTTCAGTCAGAACTATTGATCTGATAAGCGATTTTCTTGGAATTCTGATAAAGTCCTGATTGATGTTATCTAAGTGTATCGATCCAAAGAATGCAAACAGCCGTAAAAAGACAAAAACGAGTGAAGACCCAGTTAGGTCTTCAGTTAGGCCTTTTAACTAGTACAAAGCTGTCAAGTCCTCATAAAAGACCAATAGTTTTAACATCGATTACACATTACGGCTCATTTATGTAGAGGGAGGATTTCGACACATTGTAGAGACTGGTAGTCGTTCTTTGTATCCACTAACTCGTAAATTCAAGCTCGGCTTGACCTCTAACAGTAGCGGCTCCTCATAAACTGAGCACCCGAAGTGTATTTTGTCAGACGTCTCCATGTTACTGTAAATCAGCCAGTTCAGGAGGTACCTTTATCGCCTACCCAGTTTCAATATGGTGAGAGGAATTTCATATGCAAACATAAATACATATACGCCGAGATTTTGATTGGGACAATATAAGAGGCAACTACACCAAGTCACCAGAGAATATAATTTGCGGAGAGGCATCTAGTGTACTGAGCGGCCCTATTCGGCAGGATCAAGCATCGAGTCGCGTAAGCTCTGTTGTAATATATTTAGGCAAGTGCTCTTTTCGGTGGGATCTTTCTTGAAGGATTACTGCATCCAATTTACTTGCACTGCCTGGTTGTTTACTTAGTCCAACAACCAAATCTGACCTGCTAGACACGTTTGCGCACACATCTATATGTGCACACAGTAAGGAGGTTCAAAAAAGAAGGATTCCGAGTCTCCTCCAGAAGGCACCTCTTATCGGAAATTAGCACCTACTCGATCCTGACAACAAACACGTCCATTCCTCCTGAGTGGCCTGTTACCAATGCCTAGTTGCACCAACTTATAGTAATTATTATATATACATATATAGGCGGCCTGCAAGCAGCCATGTACTCAGTTCTGTGCAAACTATCCGCGGTTTGCAAACCATGCGCAGACGTCCAGCATTTCAGTAATTGTTAACTGTTAATTGTGTCAGATTCCAACTCCGAATGAATGGTTGACCAAGCGAAAGCGGACAAATGTCGTTGGTAAACTATCAACTACTCATGAGTACGCACAAAAATAGACAAAGGCAACCTGAAGTGAGTTCGCAACCAAAATGACCAAGACCTCGAAGCTTTTCGAACCAAGAAGGAAGTCACCACATGGAAGCTCTGTGTAGTGATGAACTCCCAGTTCTAGTAACTTTAAATTTCAGAAAACCGCACTCTTATTTATTGGATTGCTTCACCCACCGAAAATTGACAGCACTTTTACGGCAAATCTAATGGAAAGCAAATGCGCTTGTGACGAGCTGAAATTTTTGTGTCTGTCATCCGCCATTTTAACGACAAACGGAAACATAAATGTTTTAGCGATTGCAATTTTTGGCTTACGATGGATAAGGCAAGCGTGCCAGTTGAATTCACTGCCAATCGGCTTATCATCACTCGAAAAGCAACCAGATATCAACCATCGGATTGGGGTATGGTGATCAGGATCGAGAACAAATGGATCACGAATTGTGCAACATGAGCTTCGAAAAATTATCGATAGGCCAAATCACTGGTTAACAAAAGAACTAGGCGCTTTTCAAGTAATGAAGCACTCTGACAGACCGACTGATGTCACTTAGGATTTTTCTCGTAGACATCACTGCCTAAAGTAAATATTCAAAACAGTCCTAGTTAACTGTGGATTGCTTTTAAAAAACCCGAACGTTCGATTCTTGTTCACCCCGGTGGTTAATTTGGTAGAGTGATTTTGACTTCTGTAAACCAGCAAGCTCATCCTCTTCCCAATTTCAATGGCTTTATCTCCTAAGCTATGAAGAAATCTGACTAATAAGGATTTAAATCGGACCGAATCAGCAGTGGAAAACTGCTGTAATCCGATTGGCGGGCCTTTTTACCAGGTACTTTCACAAATAGCCGGGGAACTGTTTCGCAGGCAAGAGTAACGCGGCGAGCGAAATCAAACACCAGCTCACCCACAATAACGTCCAATAGATTGGTATGTATCGCTGAGCACATTTACCGGAATTCAATAGCTTCTGACGAAGTTCAAAGTATTCCGTGCAATCGGTCCAAATATAAACTTCTGAAAGAAGTCCTACTTGGAATATCCTTCAGTGTCATCTGTTTCATTACCACACACAATAGACTGTTTGAGAAATCAAGCGCCGATTAACCCCTAGGGGTGAGTTACAATCAGCGCAAGATATTCCGCCGACCTCGTGCCACCTGATGAAGAAGAATTGGGCGAGTGCGTTAAAGTAACTGAGCGAGCAATACACCCTCCGCAGACTGAAGTAACGCTACAGGGTTGCGCTCAGCTAGCACGCCAATCCGACCGACGTAGCGAACTAAACATGTCGTTCAAAAGACGGACCCGAGTAAGCAGCCGAAGCAAAAGTCAAGCGGAGCTCACAAATCCAGTCGGACGAATGAACAGTAAATGCTCTGCATGGGATATTTGAATGTTTGAGGGTTTGCTTCTCAATCCAAAGCAGAAATACAGTAAATCTACAGAGTAATTGAATATGTGTGGTGAGA
Source organism: Opisthorchis viverrini (assembly GCF_000715545.1). NCBI lineage: Eukaryota > Metazoa > Platyhelminthes > Trematoda > Opisthorchiida > Opisthorchiidae > Opisthorchis > Opisthorchis viverrini. The sequence goes on along the minus strand of NW_008751751.1, from coordinate 370,068 downwards.
TATGTTTGTTTGGGAAGGTTACATTACTTGGACTGTAGAAGTCTCTATACAAAAAGTTACGCAACACGAAATGGGTACAAAACAAGCCTCCGTGCAGCAGATGTTTAGCACCTAGGACGATGCAACCAGTTTCTGTGCGTTCTATGACATTACCATGAGTGCCTCCGTTCGCCACATACATGCGACTTTATAGAACTGGATTTTAGTGATACATACAGTCGGTTCGACCAAATGTGCCTAGTATGATAGGGCGCCATATTATGGCGGTCAGTTCCCAAGCCCCGTTTTCCATGACCTCTCACCCACCAACAATTATGATTTTTGTTAGAGCACAGGTTTTCGATTCAGATTGAAAAACTTACATGGATCGGAATACTCAAAAGTTACCGTCTTTGAACTACTTCACTTTTGCTATCGGTTTTGTCAGTTAAGCTTAAAGCTAAGATTTATTTTCACATAAATATACTGACGGAAAGTCAGGAATCCAAAGCCGAGTCATTTCGAACAGCGCCATAGACTTAATCTTTAGATTATTCTGTATCACATAGCACTTTCATTCTTAAGGTTAATCAGGCTCCCTCAGGTTGTGCTCTCTACATGGAATGTAGAGCGCCCGAAAATGGAACTGAAGCTTTGCGAGGTTATATACCAATACAGAAACTTGAGTTAACCCGCACGTTTGCTATTGTCCCGTCGTCTGCATGGTGTAGGTGAACAATCGCACTACTGTCGCCGCTGGTCCCAGAACTTACTACTGAAAGAATGACGGCTTCCTTGAATTCTGTATGCGGCTAGACTTGGCTCAAAGCAGATCCAGCTCGTACGTCATCTGAATCAAATCAATCGAATGTCGTAGCTCACTTGAATAAACAACCAGTACAACATCGATTAATGCTCTCAACGACCGATACTATGGAAATCAGGCAACGGAATATGATACAATTTATCTGCCCAAAACGATTGTACAGCTTATAAGTCGAAAAAGAGTGGATTCTAATTTTTAACGCCTCAGGTCTGAAAAACCTGCATTAGATCCAGCCCGTAGTTCGGCAATTGCCCCATCGACGAAATTGAGTCGTTCACGAAGCTCTCTGAGACGTTGTTCCGCTGCAAAACTTCCAGCATCCGATTCAAATGGTTCGGAACGATCAATTTGGCCACCTGGTCCACGGCTGCGGTGACGGCTGCGTGCTCGACGAAGTTCGGGGTTGATCACGGGCTCGACCACCGGCTCAGCAATCATTGCGCGTTTGCGAACCGGTGCATCGTCAAACTCACGCTCCTCGTTGCGCTTCCTCTCGTGTTTGCCCAATCGCAATAAACCAGTGGTGTGTGTAGGACGTATAGTGAAATCCTCAGATCCCATATCTGCATGAGGTGTTCGAGGCCTCGTAATACGCTCCATTGGTTGAGGAAGGGTTGCACCGGAACGTCGGACCATTCCACGTGATGTGTCTTGATAAGTTTGGATGAATTCATCATTTGCGTCTCTCTGGCGCGCAACATTCATCATACCTGATTTCGAAACCCGATTACGAGTTACCCCATGTGGATATGCTAAAAAAAGGATAAACCGAAATGCACAAACATTTTCGAAACTATATAAGCGAAGCTCTAATCAATAAATCTTTTTGTTAAGCCTTCCGTGAAGAAGGGGAAGAAGATACCCTGTTCGTTAGGCTGAGGACGTAAAATTAGAAAGACCCTCATTCATTAGAGTAATGGTCAAGCGTGGTCCCGAAAAACTACCGATCAGTCATGTGCTCCATTCGGGATGCAAGATAGCTGGCCCATAAACTTTCGGATCCAGTGGATCCAGTAATCTTCCATCGAACTGCGATGACTAACTGCAGCGTTTAACTTCACCGCGAAAATAGTCGATTTCCCTGTGAGTCGAAAGGGGTTTCGCGCCTCAAACAATGTGATATAGACCAATGCGTTAGCACCACAACTTAGTTTGCTTCGAAAGTTGACTAAATCATTCAAGTGAAATGCGGTCGAAATAATCACCGAGTATCCGTTATCCGCCTTCTTCATGACAATAGTAGTTCTCATTACTTAAACACATTAACCCCACGCAATAAAGAATGATGCATGACCACAAAACGGCACCAACTGAAATGTCATCCAGTGAGTGGGGTCAATTAATGCTGAAAACCCGAAAAGCACTGAATAGCCACTTCATCCTTATTTGGAACCATCTGAGGACATTCGTACTCGTATCCTTCTGGTCAGTACTATTCAGCCGCAAGTAGCTGATTAGCAGTGTGGTTAACTCGGGCGTAGATGGTATACAAAATCACCTAAAGTAAAGCTTTCAAATCCTATCAACATTTACAGACCCTACATGCAATGACCATTGCATCCACAACACTCGTGATTGAACAGTTCTCCTCCTGTTCTTATTCTGGTGAGTTCGCGTCAAAGGAAGAGAGAACTGGGTCAGAGTTTGGCTCTTATTGGAGCTTATCAGAAGTTTTCATCCTCTGTCATGCTGTGAGTTGAACCTCAGGGAGATTAAGCACGAGACAAACATGGTATCATAGTCCCATCGACGCAACCTGAAAGCATTCGCATTATCGTGCTCGAGCAGATCACCAGTTCACGCTTGAGCATCAAGATCAGTCTATCGAAGTTCTCCAAGGACAATCCAGTATCTGTCCTCGTTGCACTGATCGAACGACCCGTCGACCAGAACGTACCAATCAGCCCCACGGAGGCTGAAAACTTGCTGGACAAATTTTGAGTACTGGTAGTTAGATTTGTAGGATTTTTATTGTCTGAGGTATAAATATCGGCACGACCAATGATATGCACTACCGATATCCCCTGATGAGAATGAAACTTGAGTCCAGTGCATCATCTCCTCTGTGTTAACTCACTAGAGCTGCAGGAAGCATTGTTCGAATAAGAGTTATGTGAATGTAAACGTTCAACTAATTGTTTGATGGGGCTAGTTTTCTTAATCTCAGAAATATTACAAACGGAGGTCCGCGCACAATTTTGCATCGGAAAGGGAACTACCCTATGGATGGAAAGCATATGTCGCACTATCACCAACATCATTGACAGCAGCGCCAGCTGAGAACAATGGTGTCCGCTAACTAATCCATCAACTGTAAGGTGTTACTCACGGCAACTGTCGTTTTTCGGTGAGATGCCGAGGAATTAAACCCACAGTTTTACAATAGCTGATGTAAATCAAGGGTGTTGACGACAAGGTTGCACCACGGAACTGCCGAGTCATACAGTCTTCGTCTCAGATTCACATCAGTAGGTACTTCTCTGTACGGTGTGGCCACCAAGATCATCTATATGCCAATGAAGACCGACTTGTGTGAGAAACACGACGCACCTCGGAATTATCCGGAAAAGATACTGTTTCACTCATGATGTGCGGTTCTTTTGACTTAAATGTAGCTGAAAAACGCACATAGGGCGTGAAATATAGCTGCGAAGTACTCTGGAAATATAAGCTCTGATTCCATTGAGCAAGTTTACAAATCCTTAGATTGACTTCTTTGTCGATGTTCAGACTCTGAGAGTGGGTGAACATCAATGTCCCACATCGAACTGCTTTCCCTGAAATATCCAAACGGTCACTCTCAGACTGTCATTTTACTGAGTCCCCTTCTCCAATTCTTATTATCACAAAATTTCAGGCGGGTAAAAGCGTACGGTGAGCTCTCCAAAAGCTTCCCTGCAAAAACTGGTATCTGAGAAGGATGTCCACTCTCTCCATTCTTGTTCAATTACATCATTAACGAAATAATGAGGCGAACGCTGGACGGCCTCAAAAACTCCGGTGTTCAAACTGTTCCTGGCGAGAGCCTTGTCNGACATCGCCTTCATCTTTGAAGACCTTAGCGAAGCACAAGCCCTGTTGAATAAACTGACCGCCATCATACCATCATTTTGCATGCACCTTGCACCTTCAAAGTGAAAAGTCATGCTTCAGAACGTATCATCTGCGAACTTATCCCTTGCAATTAAAGGAGAATCACTGGAGATTGTGGAAAACTTTACATACCTCGATAGTTTTATTAGCTCTGACGGAAGTGTGTCTGAGGAAGTCAGTGCAAGAATCTCAAAGGCTCGAATCACCTTTGCTAATTTATTTCACTTGTGGCGTCGAAAAGGCCTCTCACTAGATCTTAAGGGTCGTGTGCACCAGGCTACATTGAGGGCCGTGTTGTTGTATGGGTGCGAGACATGGCCTCTGTGGACAGATGATGTGAGGCGTCTTCAGGTTTTTTTACCACCGATGCTTCAGAAGCGTGGCTGGTTTTGGATGGTGTCAGCGTGTTAGTAATGAGGTGATTAGAAAGCGGGTATTTGGCTATGTTGCAGGTACTTCAATCAAGGAAAACATCCGGCACAACCGACCACGATTGCTCGGTCATGTATTACGCATGCCGAAGCACCGAGACGATTGTTGTTCTGCGTGCCTCCAAACAGCGAGGTGGACAGCGCATGACTTGGCAGAAAGGCGTGAAAGAGATTACGAAGAGTTTGCGTGTTGCTGCTGTTGTATGCCTTCCAGGATGGGGTCCCCGTGACCCCACCTGTGCTTGGCTGGAGACGTTGCAAAACATGGCAGCTGATCGATCTTAGTGACGTTCGTGCTGTCAGTTTCTTTCTAGATTGTCTGATTGAGTGCTTGGAGGTGTAGGCTTGACATAGGCCAGCACTAGGTCCCCTCCCTCATCCGACTTTTTTCTCTTCTTTTCACTTGAAAGCCCTAGAAATAATTAGACGAACGTCATGGTTGTACGGCAGTGAAGCATCTGATGATGTTGCTGCCTCTGATAATGATGACGTTCACTTCTCCCGGCTCATAAACAGGATGACGATCGCAGCTTCACGCGGCTGTACGTATACGGCTAATAAAAACTAAGAACGTAAGCGAAGGACAGCATGCCCTCACCGTTTCTGGGATTGTTTCCAGCATAATTGTAGGGAGGAATTAGCCTCTTGCAGGTAAAGAGAAAATCCTGATGTGTATCACCGAGCTAAAATACCTCCGCAGTCGAGCACATTTTGTCGAACAAAACAAGAGGATGGGGGCGCGATTATTCGGAAGCATAATCTATTGTACGACAGACCGTCAGGCAAAATACTGAAAAATTATATGGGACGACAGGTGACTGACCAACAATCCTCATCAAACTTCCATATGACCTGTGGCAAATGTCTGCCTCACTGAGAATCTAAGTCTTCACTGCAGGTGTGACATATACGCATATTATGGTGATCGTAGGGGGACCGTCCTATAGAGACAGCTTAGATGCTATCCTAGAGGTAAATGAAACTGCTCAATGTTTGTATATTGTACGACCCGGAGTAGCATGCAAAGCGTGTGCCAATTCTGCAAACAGTCCGATGCCGATATGGCCATGCTCCGGATATATCAGGTAAGCGACTCCTCTGAAATCTCCATTATTCAGTACCATTGGCACAGAGACAAATGTAAGTGTTTTTTTTAATATACGCTCAGTATGTGACCTACAGATGAAAATTATCAATCAGTATGCCGAAGAAGAACTTCTGACACTAAACCAGTAATTATCCCGGACTACGAGTTTTATATTACTATTAATATTATATTAATTTGAACGCAGCACAGTCCCCTGAATGTCGCAACACAAATGACACTCGTGATGTCTGACTTGTGTCGGTTTCAACGCGCAAAATCCACAAGCAAAGAACAACCCGCGGTGTTGTTGACTGCTATTACTCAGCACAAAAATCATCTAGCAGATAGTGCTTGGGATCAAACGTTGAAAAAAGGCCGGTGCGTGCCAAGAGTGACTGAGTCAAATGGACTTACCTAAATTATTGCCCAAATCGTAGTCCATGTATAGGCCTTTCATCTGAACACCGGCGTTTGACTTGTAGGGCAATTCGGATTCCACGATGCGCTCACCGCGATGGCGCTGAGCTCCCCCGTGGTTCGCCTTGGAGCGATGTTGATGGCGCTCGGAGATCGCATCACGTGGGGGCTTAAATTCACCTGGCATTCCACGCGGTGCATGACGAACACGGTGCACCACCATTTCTTCAGACTCACCATAGATGCCCGGCACTGGAGGAACTTCGGCTCTGTGCTTCTTGCGAGACCCACGGTGTCGCTGAGAAGGGAATTCAGTGTTCTGTTGGATAATCTGCTGTTCAACCGCGCGAGATGATGCGGGGGATACCGACCTAGGTGTCGACGTCGAGCGTGAAGTTGATCTGGAAGACCTAGAACTGCCAGACTCTAATGATGAGTCCGTAAAAGACCTCCGTCTATAAGTAGGTCGTCCACGAATGGGTATTTTTGACAGATCGTCGCGTTTCTTTTTTGGGTTTCGACGGCGACGAGCGGCCTCAGCAGCAGCGCGGCGACGTTCGCGTGCCTCTACAATCGCCGCAGCAGCTTCTGCTTGCCTTCTTATCTCCTCCTGATCAATTACAGTTGGAGTTTCGGTGGGGCCCGCGGAGTTCGGAGAGTTCCCCCGATTAGAGATCGGTATAGGGAATGGCAAACGGGGTAAGCGCGGCGGAGGTGATGGCTGGTTTGTCCGACTTCCTGAGGGGCGAGTGACGCCACCTGCTAAATTGGTCATGTCAACGGCAGACGACTGACGAGGGAAAGGTAAATAGGGGAAGCACTGGGAAGCACTCAATTTCAGGGAAGTTAGCCAAATAGATTAACCGCTAATCGAAAAGTCTCTAGAAACTTAAAATGTCGATTATTCCAACACGAATTAGACAGCTGTACAGTATTTGGTGGCTGTCCAGCGTAGGTTGACCTCATTTTCAGAATTACATACCTGTTAAATGTCAACCGTCAAAGATAAGGACGATTGCTGATGGCTAGTGTAGCCTATGTCTATCCTCAATATAAAGTGTTTTTGAAGTCCACATAATTAACAAAAGATGAAACCAACGGGATAACGGTCGGGTGCCATTGCCATCGCTGGTGTGGTCGAACATCAGAGGATGGTGGGCAATGTTTTGGCCCCAGCGTCATGTGATCAAAGAACTCGGTATGAAAACGACTCAGAGCTCGTCATCGATGCGGGTGACTAGGCGGATAAGAGCGGAAAATAACTAATCCGACAAGAACACGTCAACCAACCGTCAAAAACATTGGCCAGCTAAAGGAAAAAAATAGGTTTTTGCAGAGGGTCATAAGGAAATACCCCAACCATAAGAAAACAAATGGATGAACTACTAAAGCAAAAAGGTTCAGCGAATCCACTGGTGTTTCCCCCAACTACGGAGTGGGGTTGCAAGCGAACAGTAATGAGTAACAGGATGAAGCAGGAAAAAGTCAAGCTCACCTTGAGTCGTGGGGCCAGTGTAATTTTAACACCGGGGCGACTTGAAGCCGAAGGTAATTCGCCTACAGTAGGTGGTGGTTGGTTGTTTGTCTCGATCATGTTATCGTGTTCAACTTCTTGTCTTTGATGTTGTGTAGAGGCAGCATGTTGAACAGCGTAAGCTACGTTTTCCTCATATTGTTGGATCTGTGGTGCACGACGAGGAACTGGTAATTCATTGTAGGAAGCTGCGCTTTCTGGAACATGACGCTCCGGATCCCCTTGAGCAGCTCCAGCTTTATCTTCGGCAAACGGACTTCGACTCTTTCTCCGCCTGACACTCGGGGAACCTAGGTAAACAAGGGGAGACTATGAAGGCAATAGCACTAACCAATGTGCACCATTCGACCATCAAGTGTCGGTTAGTACCCCAAACTAACGATGTCGATACGTCATCAAATCAATTAGTCGGGCTACATTGAATCGACATGCTCAGTTCTTGCGAACGAGGGGTCTTTTTATATAGCTAAATGAAAAACTGATAATGAGGTGAAAACAGCCATGTCATGTGACCAACAGGCATCTCATTGATCAAATCAACTGTCCTAAGAACGATATGCTTGTATGTGCAATTCCGGTAGTCGTTATTAGTTCAGTATACTTACCTGCACGACGTAAACGGGTAACATGACTTCCAGGTACAACATCTGGCAAGCGCTCTCGACGAACAGCTTCCCTAGCCAGTCTTCCCTCCGTTCCAGAGGAGGGACTTCTGGACCATGAACTGAAGAAAAACGATACAGAATAAGGGGAACTCCGTCGAGTCATGAATACACTGAGTAGCTTCTGTTAAGATGCTCGAAGAGCGTTTGTCTTCTACAACAGAAAATTGACGCGCAAACCAGTTCAAGACAATTGAGTGTCCCAAGGCTCACAAGGAAGGCAGCTGTTTTTGCACGCTAGGTGACGCAAAAGCAATAAGCAACCACACGCGAAACAGGGTAGTACTGCTCCTGCACGACTGGCTGCTGGGTGCTAGCCGCGATTCCGGTAAATGTCGCAACGCAGACAGGGACGTCTCACTTTATCTCTCAATGAGCTTGTGCTTAATTGTATCGCCCATCCTCACTCACTTACTAATAGGTAGTTTCCACCTGATTCTTCGAGGATTAGAAAGGCTTTTTTAACTGTGAATATGCACTTCGGTGAACTCGATTTCTTTCCCGAAAAATTGTGACAAAGTAAGAATCGCATCATATGTGCAATGAGGTGAAGAATCGAGGACAAACTTCCACATAATTTAGAAAACTATTCAAAAATGTCATCATTTGGTGAATGATATTAGGGAACGCTGCATACCCAAGAATGTGTTACTTTCTGCATCTAGTTTGGATTGGGCTTAACAGTGTTTCACACTAAACTAACGCAACATATTTCAGGAGCTCAATGCGTATCTAATCAAAACTGCTGACAAATCCAGTGAACAGCCACCTTTGAAAAATTGAAAGTTCTAAGTTGAACAGAAGCGAAGAAAATCAAGACAGAAAAGGAAAAGTGGTGTCTCCCGTTTTGCATAACAGTAAATGTACATACGATCTTGAGTCAGTTACCAAAGTGACATGATGACTGATGAACGGCCGCCCTGACAAAGCCTAGACAAAATAATCGATATCAGTGCTACTCTAATGATCAGCTGAATCAACAGAAAACAACCGCTAGACTTCGTGTTTATTATGGGTGAATATTTATGTGCAGATATGGACAAATCAATCCACTGCGCTGAGTCACATTCATACGAGAATATTTTTTTGTTTGTTCTCAGGCCCATGGCTTAAACTTAATAACTGTGTAGTGATTCACCAGAGATCTAACTGGTTGGGCTATCTCATCCCGACTACTAAACCACGTCCCAGTTTGTTGTTGGTGAGTATGTAGTCTGGTATATCCATTCATCTAGAACTGATGGATTCCTCGGATAACTGGCATACTCCAAGGAGTGCGCGCAATCACCTGTTATGAACAAAAGATTCAGTTAAGTATCCTGTGAGAACCAAATTGGTGTGCAAAAGAGTATACTAGGCGAAAAGCACTACCTACATTGCAGCCCAGATAGGTAAAGGGAGATCAACCAGCGAATGAATATTTTATTAGTCAACTCACGTGATGAACTGTCTTTCCTCACCCGCTTGTGACGACCGTGAACCAGATCGGGAACTTGATCCTGTTTGATCGCCCGAGCGACGTCGGGTGGCTGCAAACGGAAGCAACGACAGTTCAGTGAATGGAACAATCTTCAGATGTTGCACAAAATGAATGGTGAGAGAGAACGAGACGCCGTACTCCGTTGAACTCCGTTGTTGAACAGCTTAACTCTATCAGTCTCTAATATCCTGGTGGTGCGTGTTTACTACCCACATGAAAATTCGAGGATAGGCAGGTACATAAGAAACAACAAAGAAACACAAAAGCACAATAAATGCGCTCTTCCAAGCAGATAGCTAGCTGACGAAAAAATCCATTTGAGAGCAATTAACAATTCCTTCACAATTCCTTCACTGGAATATTCACTGCTATCTTTATTACGAAATAATTTAGCGGTACTGCAGCTCATCTGATCGGGTGAGTAAAATGGACAGGCAACGTGAACAATGCAGCTCAAGTGCACTGTTTTCCATACTTATTCATGAAAATGCTATCTTACGTGCCAGAAACCGTATCGCTGCTTGTGGGAGAAAAAAAAACAAAACTTACAGAATCAGATGATCAGGTGAATTCATTAATTACGATATCCTTCAGTTGAAATTGCTGTACAAAGTTCGCCTTGTATTTCAGTATTCAAGATACCGAACTAGTTCTCCTGATAAAACACTATTAAGCAGGTTGGCAAAAGCTCCCGAACAGCTCACTACCAGTTCCGATCTTCCTAAGACTTGTTCTGTGGACCTGGGCCCCGTTTATTTCCCATTTTATTTCGTAGATGAACATCCAATTAGACGTAGATATAGATAAAGACTCATGAAAGATTCAAATGAATCTCTCGTCAATAATATTTGGCCGAGCCTCCTGTTAACACCAGCTTACTCTGGAAATGTGTTTGCCTCCACATACATTGAATATGGCACAAGACAGGCATGAGGGTGAAGCAGGAGATTAGGCATCTAATGGAGTTCGGAAAGAACAGAACCTGCAGTGAACTGTCTAAGAGTTTTCACCAACCTTAAAAGTACAACCATCAAGAGGAAAACACTGAGTTATCTTGAATATCGTTCCAACTGAAACGTGAGGCGGCACATTGCATGGAGGAGTATTATAGGAGTTCATTTGAATCTCCCCTTAACATTGTCATGATTTGCAGCGGAATTTTCACGTCAACACACAGTGAATACAGTACTAAAATACGAAATGGAAATTCCGATTATGGGCCACTTAGGGAGTAATATGTTGATTGAGAGTTTCCAACAATTTCATAAGTAGTTTCCTTTCTAGCGTCATTCCTCGGGTCAAAAAGTGTGATAAACTGGCCATAGGAGAGCAGTCACGCGGTCGGATAAATACGACACCCACGAAAACCGGATTCTAATATGCTAGTTATAAAGGCTGGGTGTGCTTAATTCACTGTGCCTTTGTAGGTGTCGTTTGCGGCACGAACGCACTAAAAAACCTCAATATAAACATGACAACCCTTCAGCCCCTGTCAAGGGGGGATTAAAACGAGGGCAGTGGAAATGTACATTGTGCACCTAGACAGAGAGAGGAAAATCATTCGCAAGATACACATGAAAACTATTGGAGCACGCCGTAGAAAAATAATTGTCTTGGTCATTGCAACAAACATAAGGGCCGAATGTTATAGGATGTCTTACCTTTCCCCGTTCTAGTTGACACCAATCCGGTCGCCAGACTTGGTGCGGCAACCCACGGGCGCTTCACTGGTCTTTCATGAGGAAGCGGCGGTACATCAGATCGACATCTATAGAATCAGATAGAACGATAGTTATAGGCTCATTCTGTGGTTAAAAGACCGACATATTAAGGGGGATGAGAAGGCCTTTATGACTGTCCACTCAAAGCACTGGGTTGCTTTGTGACCTATCGACTAAAAGATCATTAAGGCAAGAAGGCTTTGCGGTGTTCAAATATCCATGAGAATTGGAAAATTGAGTTAATGCTCCTCATTGCCCATGCACTTGCCATTCTTCAGGGTCATTTTTAGTCCACAGGTTTTGAGCTGTTTCTGGATCCCTTGTAAGAGATGTAGGAAATGCGGCGTTAAAGCACTGTATTCAAACCCTTAAACTGTCGTGAAGTTTAACGTATATCACTCACTTTTCTTTAGCTGACAACATTCGATCAACTGTAATTAAGTTTTGCGGATTCAGGTTTCAAACCCCACTTGTTTGCATGTCATTCTTATTTTGTTAAACGATGTGTTCCATAACTCAATCGAAACTCGCCATTTATTCTATTGTCACTCTCTAAGTGATTACAATGAAATGCAATCAAATTGCCCAACTCAGCAAACAAGCCAGAGACCACCATCCACGCTAGCTGAGCTACCGACATTTTCATCTATTGATAAGGCAAAATATCATGTCCAACTCCGAAGCAGGTTGTCCTGGGTCAAAGTGTGCAGAAAAATTTCCGCAAATTTCCCACATTGTCCGCATTCCTCATAGCCTTGCTGGTCAAGCAGTTCCCTCATTAAGACACTGTATTCTGATGATTGTTCAAAAGTAACAATCATTATGAGCCAGTACTTGGTTATATTCTGCTCACCTGACCACGCATTTCAGTTAGACCCAGAGGTCGATCAAGGACCTCAGAATAAGACTAATTAGCTGACTTTCGAAACAACCTAGGGTGTACTACTACTGTGCGACAACTTCACTTTACATAAACAAAGCCCTGTAGACAAAAGAAAGGCTGGAAGAGAGGAAGGACGAGTGGCCTGATAAATGCACCCTTTGAGACCCAATGATACAAATTTCTGATGCCACAGTAGGGTGCCAATCGGTGAACGTAATTCTGGGATTTGAGATTTTTTGACTTGATTTGACCTGTCGTATAACCATCTAATGCACCTTCCGGTGCCCCCTACTCGAATATTTAAGGACACCCTTGAAAACTACTAGATTATAAGTTTAGTTTGTAGCCAAATAATATTCGTTTGTTGTGACAAGATATTCACAAGTCCCTACGACACAAACATAGGGGTTTCGCGAGGTTCGGCTTTCTCTTGTCGCCTACAAACAACTCAGGTTTGACGATGCTGCTCCTCAGCACAAAAGATTAAGCAATTATCCGATTATCGTAGGGTCCGTGAGTGTGGCAGTTTGTCTGAAGTAAACTTCATACAACGGTTATTATCTCATAATCACACAGATGTGACGATTAGGTAGCAACTTTACTGCAAGCTGATATTTTCGGTTGTCGGTAAATGGGATTAACCCGCTCAATGTCTGCTTCCAGTGTTTTAGAAAAGCGAGCTAAAACGCCTAACTGTCGGATTTGACATATTCAAACTTTCAGATTTACTTTCTTGGACAATCCCAAGCATTCGGTGGCTCTTCATATTTTATTTTTCTGGGGACCCCTTTCTCGATTCAGAAAGAGCATAAGTTAAATCTTCCGGTTAACCCTTGTTCACAACTGCAACTCCTGTTGAAGTTTAGCTTTCTAGTACAGAAATGATGGGAAAACATACCACGGTGTGAAAATGGGTGACCTCAGGATGCGTGTTCTTCTGGCGTTCGGTTACTACTGATGACATGTACGGTCAAACAACTAGCAGCAGAACTACTTCCTTTGTTTGACAATTCAGGTTAACATGATCTATTGCTGATAGGATTTTCCAGTGGATATTGTGCCTCAAAATAATACGAACCAATAAAGTACGGCATCCCGGACGGGAAGGATGCGAAAGCCTCAACGCAACTCAGGATGCTTACCAGTAATATTCACTCCGATTCCAATTCAAACGTATCTGAGGTTAGAAAGGGGTGCATTGTCATGCAACTACAAAATTACCGCTACACAAAAAAATCGTTTACCGAACTGGAGAAGACGGTGAATCGGAGTGATTAGGTGATCCCTGCCAATCTTCGTCTCCCTGTGCACGGTGGTTACCTAACAGTATACAAAATAAAAGAAATACGGAAGGTTAGCCTTGATTACAAATAACCTTACAGTCTAAGATGACGTGAAGGTACGAGGTAACAAGGACAGTATAGTGACCGATGAAACTCACCATAGTTCCAAGCTCGCGGATGACGATTTTGTTTTGGAGCACCGGACGAGTTAGAACCAGAACGAGACTTTGAAGAGCGTTCTGAACCAGAAAGTGACGGTCTAGACGCATGTTTAGCCTCCGTCCAATATCGTCTATTGTCTCTCCCTGATAGCTCTGATCCAACTGCAGCACCATGAGTAGCCCGGTAACCACGACGACCCGCACGACCTTCTGATCGATCGGAAGCGGAACGGGAATCCGAAGATTGACTGTTCGATTCGGATGATAAGCTGCGGCTATGTCGAGCACCGTGACCTCTTCCTGCACGGCGGTCCTTGTTGCGGATAGGAGAACTCAAGTAGTCTTTCATTGCTTGGGCACATGTGGCCTTCCAAGAAGCAGCAACTGAAGCTAGAGAGGAGGCAACCGACATGGAGTCGGTTGACGAGGACCGCGAAGACGTTCCTGACGAACTCGATGCCGAAGAAGAGCCAGTATGTGATCTACGTCGGTGACGCTGACGACCCCGACGAGTATCAGATAGGCCCAAACGCCATTCAGCTATTTCGGTGGCTGTTGGCGGCTGGAGGTCTTCCGGCAGGAAACGAAGACCGGTAAGCTCCGTGCGCCCCACGATCGCGACCTGATAATAGCAAGGCCAGCTGAGGTTTTTAAAAAAAAGTATGAGAAAAGTATAAGACAGGCTGATACAGCAATCGAATAAATGTAGTAGTCGTTCACTTATGCGCTGCAACGCCAGTGAGAAGTTGCAACCGTAAATCTGTTTCTGATAGCCAAAACATCAGCCAGCGTTGCTGTTACGCAAACGATTAAAACGAGTTACAGGCTGATACAGCAATCGAATAAATGTAGTAGTCGTTCACTTATGCGCTGCAACGCCAGTGAGAAGTTGCAACCGTAAATCTGTTTCTGATAGCCAAAACATCAGCCAGCGTTGCTGTTACGCAAACGATTAAAACGAGTTACAGGCAGCTTCTGTTGCATCACCGGTAAAAATAATGTAGGATTCATCGTTATAAATCGGTCCAACCACAAATACTGCATTCTGTTTCGCTATTCAAAACCGCATGATAGCTGATTATGATAAAACGCACTGACTAAAGAAAGGTAGTCTCCACTACAATAAATCTCATGTCCCTCAAACCTCTGACTTTATCACAACCCGTGACTGGACTTAATGCTGATCGAGTAGTGAATTTGTGTAAGGTTGGTTATTCAGTTACATCCAAATAGAGTCACTTTCGCCGACCATATATCCATAGGTGATTCCCTGTGCGAAAGTTCTGGTTTTACAGCTCTCTATGGAGTAGCACCCTATAACGGGGGATCTCCATCAATCACGTCCAATTTCTGTTATCTGTGTGGAATGAATTCCTACCCTCCTGACAACGAAAGCTTGAACGAATTTATATCTGGATTACCAGCTATAATACAGCCCTTCTAGAGTGAAATGAATGAGTCTACATTTTAGGGTATCTCGCATCCTGTCTTCCAGCACACATACGCAAGATAACTTTTACAAAAGTAACGACAAACGAGGGATTAACCTAAACTCATTCTCTGAAAAATGTCCGCCGCTAAGGAGAGCTCAACTGTGTCGGGGTCCCAACATCGGCATTATGAATACACAAGGTTCGCTTCGCCTCTATTTCACATCTACATTGTCGCAGGTCCGCGATGTGAAAGAAATCCGTCATCCTGTTTACCAGAAGGAATTTAGTACAAATCTCACCCAGGCGATCATCTCCTCTGAGCTTTTCCACTTACCAATTTTCCACACATGAAGGTAGCGCGTCAACTGGGGCGCGAACTTTCCAAAAAGGTCAGTGGTTCAAAGAAACCTCCGTCTTTCAGTTTATTCTCGATAACCACTCAATATCTCAACTATTCTGTTCCCTTCGGGTTGCGTGGTAACTGTCCTGAAAGTGTTACAGGTTGAAAGTTCTTGATCATTTTGCCAGACGCCGCCACAAGCGACAGCTAGTACGCTGTTCATTGTGTACATGCATACATAATTATTCACCCGTTGCAAGAGAGGGAGTGTTGCGAGCATACTAACCAAAGCCTAAACCCGTTGGGTCACGGACAAAAGGATTCAAGCGCTTTCGAGTCTTCCCACTGATTCTTAAAGAAAGTCGTATCAGCTATCAGAGCAGACTAAATTTTCAATGACCCTTCTTGTCCAACTGATCCAATGGTCGAAACAAACCTGTCTGAAAGGTCGAACGAAAGTTTGAATACGAAAGTATGAATCATGCGTGCAGGCAAGATGTACCAACCAACAAAAGAACCAGAGGAACGCGGAACGTACAATGTTCGTTCGTGTAAACTGAACGATACACATGACGCGCCGCACCCTTTGCTCCACAATGGTGTGACTTTGACGTCCAGCGTTAGCGAACAAACGAACAAATGGACTATTGGAAAAAGTCGCGACCTAGATGTGCGTTTGCCCGCTACATCCAACAAGCCCATGTGAACTGATAATGCAGGACAACGAAATCAATCGTATGAAAACCCTTTGACGGATTCGGCTTATCATCCCAAAGGGGACAGGCTTAGTGGGGAAAAAATAAAGCAACATACGTCCACAGGTAAACCTATCAATTTTCCGTGCCATATCCCATTTAGCATGTCTGTAAATTCTGGCCCCCGGACATTGTTCCATAAAGTATGTTCTTCATCCTAATCTGAATAAGATCAAACTAGTTTACCAAAGATATCAGGATGTAACAACATCAATCTGGACACTTACAGTATTTCCTCCTTCGAAGCCTGATCCGATTCCTCATTCACAGCGGAGGTGGGGACTTCCAAAGTCATACGTTTTTCGGCAAGATCTTTTTCAGTAGCCTTTAATATCTTCACCTTTTGAAGACGCTGAAAACGCGAAACACACTATATGACAAATGCAGCTTCTAGACGCACAACTGGGGTTACAATTGTATCCTAAAAGGCGGGATCAAATGATTTCCAGAAGCTAAAAAAGCTGTCGACAACCAGACCCTCGATTACAAGGCCCTCACAAGTCCATGAATGTGACATTTTGTTGCGAGGAAGAAGATCCATACCAAAGAAATATTTGTGGTTAAATGATATTTATCATCACCATCGTCACCAAAGACAGCAACATCAAGGTTGACACATATTTGACTGCCATACAACCAAAAGGTTCGTCTAGTTAGAAGCCTTAGAGTGAAAAGAAAAGTGCGTGAGGGAGGGAGGGGACCTAGTGCTGACATATGCAAGCATTCGGAGGTGCCTACACCTCCAAGCACTCAAACAGATAATCTGGAAAGAAACTGACAGCACGGACGCCACTGACATCGATTGGCCACCATGTCTTGCAACGTCCCCAGCCAAGCACAAGTGGGGTCACGGGGACCCCACCCTGGAAGGCGTACAACACCAACAACACCCAAACTCTTAGCAATCACTTTCACGCCTTTCTGCCAAGTCATGCGCTGTCCACCTCGCTGTTTGGAGGCACGCAGAACAACAATCGTCTCGGTGCTTCGGCATGCGTAATACATGACCGAGCAATCGTGGTCGGTTGTGCCGGATGTTTTCCTTGATTGAAGTACCTGCAACATAGCCAAATACCCGCTTTCTAATCACCTCATTACTAACACGCTGACACCATCCAAAACCAGCCACGCTTCTGAAGCATCGGTGGTAAAAAAAAACCTGAAGACGCCTCACATCATCTGTCCACAGAGGCCATGTCTCGCACCCATACAACAACACGGCCCTCAATGTAGCCTGGTACACACGACCCTTAAGATCTAGTGAGAGGCCTTTTCGACGCCACAAGTGAAGTAAATTAGCAAAGGTGATTCAAGTCTTTGAGATTCTTGCACTGACTTCATCAGACACACTTCCGTCAGAGCTAATAAAACTATCGAGGTATGTAAAGTTTTCCACAATCTCCAGTGATTCCTCTTGAACTGTGGGGGATATGTTCACAGATGGCACGTTCCGAAGAATGACTTTGAATGTGCAAGGCGCATGCCAAAAGATATTATGATGGTGGTCAGTTTATTCAACAAGGCTTGTGCTTCGCTTTGGTCTTCAAAGACGAGGGCGATGTCATCAGCGTACTCCAAATCGACAAGGCTCTCGCCAGGAACAATTTGAACACCGGGGTTTTGAAGACATTCCAAATTTCGCCTCATTATTTCGCCAATGATACCATTTTTGTAGGGAAGCTTTCGGAGAGCTCACCACACACTTTAACCCGCCTGAAACTGTGAATATATGGATCGGATTATGTTTACAAGTATCTGGGGCATACCCCGTTGAGCAAGTGTAGTTAACAGAACTGATCGATCAACAGAATCAGAGGTATCCTTGAATTCAAAGAATACCAAGATTGTGAGTCGTCTGCACATGTGGCGTTGCTCTAACACCTGACGGAGTGTGAAGATGTGGTCAACGCAGCCTCTACCCGGTCGAAATCCCGCTTGATTCTCACTAGTCAAAGCTTCACGTGCTACCATTAGACGACGAAGAATCAGCGACGACAGAAGCCTTGTCACAACAGGCTTCAAACTGACATCTCTGTGGTTACTACATTCACTGCGAGTAACATTTTTGAAAATGGACGCTACAATCGATTCACCCTGGCTGTCTGGGACGTGCTCCTTCTCCCAGCTAGACCGAAATAAGCTAGACAGGCACAGGTTGAGGAGTCCACCGCCATCCTTGAAAAGAGCAAGTGGAAGGTCATCAGGACTAGCAGCACGATTGAGCTTCAGTAGAGAAATAGATTCGGACACTTCTGAGACTGAAGGCGGCTTCATATTTACGGCCCACCTTTCTGCTGAAAGCCACGATTCTGGATTGGAGGTAGCAGATGGCCAGCTGAATTGCTGTTTGAAGTACTGTGTCCAGCGGTTCAAACGTTCTGCTTTGCTGCACATCAGACAGCCATTCTTGTCTCTGATTATTTCGCTGACAGGGTTTCCGAGCACCAGATGAACGAATTAAGTGGAACAACTTGCGCACATTTCCAGCACTTCTTGTATCTTTCATTTCTTCCGTCTTTCGGGTCCCCCAACTGCAAGTACACTCTGTTTTACCTGGCGTCGGCTGGAGTTGTGGTGGCGGTCAGGGGGGATCTGTCGCCGGGTCTCCAGCAAAGACACGGTCCTATCAGAAATCCAATTATGGAATGAGGTTGGCTGGGTTGTGTCGCAAACAGATTCCGGCTTTGAGTAGTGCTTTGGATGTGTTTTCCCAGTGGCCGTTTATACCCGACACCTTACCATCTAGCATGCATTTGAGGAGCTGGTTCTGAGAGTTTCGTTTGACTTCTGGGTAAACTAGTTCCTCAATGGCTACGCGAGGTGTGCGAGTTTCGCGTTGCCAAGTAATGGATTGCCTGTCCCTGGATCGTCTCCAGCCTTGTCGACTGGAGAGCCGAACGGTCCTCTACGATGTACATGGCTTAACCAGCGTAACCTGTGGTGTGACAAGCTGATCCATCGAGGGAAATTGAACTTTCCCCAACTTCAGTATTACTAATATGATGTTTCCACCAAAACCGCGCAACGCTTCTGAGGAACTACTGGCCAAACAGAGTCTCCGGTGATGCTCCGCACGCAGTAGTCAGGTCTCTGATCCACAGAAAACAGGTTGGACGCATTGCATACTCTACCTTTAACAGTCTATCCGATGGCACGACTGTACAGAAGTGTCGGAAGCTTGCAAACGCAAGAATAGTCAATAAACATGACCTAGCGAAGTTTACGTGGCCTTCGATTCGAAATATGTTAGGTAGAACCTAAGTAAATGCAGTGAAATTTGAGTCAGAGGAAGGTTATACTACGGCCCAACATTCCGGTCTGACACTCATTCCTTCCAAAATGTTCCCAAAACACATAGCAAGTGCAAAATCATATCATCGAAGTTAAGGGGGAAGACGGAATTAAACTCTTATTCACTGGAAACAGGAAATACTCTGAACTTCTAATTAACCACTGCCACGTTTGGGCGTTCTCGATGGAGAGCAGTAAAAAAAAACTACGACACTAAGAGCAAGAAAACAACAACAGGCAACGATTATCGCAGACTTACCTCACGCGCCAGCCGTACCCCACGTTCCCAAGGAGTTTCTTCTTTCGGTGGAGATTGTTCGACCGTAACTTCCATCTATAGAATAATAAGTACCGATAACGTTGAAAGTTATAGCTTCGGTCAATGAAGTCCTGCGGTCACCCCAAAATCTCGAACAACAACAAACGCAAGCACAACAGACACTGCGTTCGTTTCACATATGAACTTTTACCCACACTTCCAGGGCCTTCTCATCGTTCCAGTCACCCAGTGACACACAGACACATGCCACTTGGACCAACCCCACAAGGGCTTCCGCCAAAGGTGCACAGCATATAAAGTTATGGTCGGCTAAGGTCAATATGAAAAAGCTAAACAAGGCAAACGGTGTTAACCTTCAGTCTGCGTTAGATTTGGAGATGCTGTCGGACAGGTCCCGAGCTGTACTTGTGCAACGAAACTTTCAGAGGTAAAACCATAGCAGTTGAAACCAAGATAAGTGGTTTGTAAAAATAAATGCTCCCCAAAAGTAATTTTTTTCGGTAGAAAATTTTCCTATACTAATAGAGGTGCTACGACCATAATAAGCAAGGGTTTTTAAGAATGCGTTTTGTTCATTCAGTCGAGCCATATGCTATGAAGAAATCACTCACGTCACCCTTACGACAAAAAATTGCAAAATAGAACACGCAAACAAACCTCTTCAAATTCCGAAAGGACCTCGCCCTCTTCCGAGCTATGACTGGCGTTTAAATCACTCTCATCCCCACTTCTCAGCTCTCCATCATCTTCCATACTTTCTTCAAAGTCAGAAGTACGCACGTCTTTGAGTGAATCCCATTTTTCCTTTGATCCAGTCACCACACGTTTGCGTGGGACGGCTTGAGTTTCCTGGGCATCCTGTACAGTTGAACGAAGGCACAAAAGCTACAAACCTTTGTATGATGAGCCAAGGCATCATCATCATCCTCAAAATCTAATTGATCGTAGGCACCTGTGTCTATATCTGCCATTTCACGGGACCTCCAGGCGAAAAAGCGTTCCAAACAGTCGCGACGGCGGTGATACGACAGAGGATGGAATATATGACTGGTGAGTAATCGGTATAACCACAGATAAGCCGCGGTCCAGCTACCTTCGAACGGCGGTCAGAGCAGACAAAGCAGCTAAAATGGTAAGAGACACGAAAGGCTTGTAGGTCAGTATCGGTTTTCACAGAATATTTTGTGTGCTGACACCTTGAACCGGCTGTTGATCTCATTCCGTTATTTAATCGTCAACAACTAAAATTGTAACAGCAAACTGGTTGAAACTTAGCACACAAGTCAAAGTTCTTTCAAGAAGTAAGTTGCGGAGCTGAAGAGGGAAAGTGGCGGCGGAGCCTTGACGGGCAACATTTTTAACAATGAACCTACAAAAGTACTCGGGAAGATTTTCGCCACTCCCCCGTGGAGTTTGGAAAACGGTTGAAAGTAAGTCATCACCATAAAACAGTGTGAACGACTAATTTGAGAGCGTTCTTAGACCTAAAAAGACTAAGCCCCGGCTTCCTCTGTGTGTGGAAGCGTTCGAGAAGCTCTCGTAAGGTGAATTTGTGGCCAATATATCCGTGACAGGAACGAAACCCCTCTTGATTTCCGTGAGTTTGCTTTTCGAGAGTGCTGATAGGCCTTTGTAGGATAACAGCTGTTCGTGACTAGAAAGCGAAGATTATCTTGGTGAGTCCCACATTCAGATCAAACACCTTTCCAAAGACATCAATAACAGTAAATGTCTAGGGTAATTCTGGTTCTTCTTTCGTCCTCCAAGCATTAATAATTTCAACTCCTGCTGTGACGCCCTTTCGGTGCCTATTTGCCATGCCACGCAAAGGAGGCACGAAGACCGGGATACTGCCAGGTTGCCCAAGTCTAGAAAGGATATGTGGTTAGGTGAGGTCATCTGCCTTAAGCCATGCTGAGGCCCGTGTCATGGCTATCCATTGTGTTCACATTAACACTTCGTACTAACTATTCTTTCGCTTTCACTTGGTCGGTACGCAGCGCAGCTAAGATTCTCGCAGGACACTGGCTTCGACTTTCGAGCACTGGAAGTCAGTGGTGCCGAATTTCGCGCAACCCGTTTATCTGATGTGTTTCGGCAGTAGAGTTGCATACGGAGTTCCAGAAAGTGGAACAAAAGGGCATTTCCAGATGGGTGATGCTTCCACATAGGTAATTTTGGAGACTCACTGAACTACTTCCTCGGAACATAACCCTGGTAGGCCTTGTAGTTCCCTACCATATCCTGTAGCGTAGATGGTACAATAGTAACTGATATAGTTCGTGCTTAAAAAGGGTCGTTGAACTTGTCGACTGCATTGGCCGAACGTGCCACGATTGCCTTTGTTTTTGACTTTGAAAGCGCGCAGGACCGAAACGCCGTAAGTGTTGCCTTACATAGCTAGCTTCATAAGGTACTCTGTCGTCTCCACTTACAGAACCTGACCTTAGAAACACCGTGCCATCCCGAGTCATCGAAAAGGATTGTACCGAAGTTTACATGAAGCAACTGCGTAGGTCTCTCAACAAAACTATCCAAGCTAATTCCATGATCACCTAATACTATATGACATTGTTATACACTTCATCTGGAGGAAAACATATCCGGGCTTCAAACAATTTTGGAGGACTGATCGAGATAGAGGGCGCCCGGCATCATCTAAGATTGCGTACAGTGCTTCCAGACACAGTCAACGTAAAAAATATGCTGTCCGAAAGGGAATTCAGTAGGTGGTTTTGGTGTGTTTGATTCACATTAGGGTCTGACTGCCGGGTGTGCGCATATGGCGCATTTCAGAAAGCGCAACTAGAAGAAGCAACCGACAAGCGCGTAATCAAGATCTATATAGGTGTTCCAGAATAACCGACACTCAATGGCTAATGGTGATGCGATCTGCTCGTATTAGAGGCAGGCCGTATGCGGAACGTACCATGCTGCCAAAAGGCTCATTTTTAGGGGGCTAGTGCTGCACAGAAACGACATGCTCGGTATGTAACTGCAAAAGGCGTTCGTGTTGTCCCTGCCTATTCAGTTCAGTCCACCGTGATCACTCAACTAGCTTCAGCAACATTAAATCTACCTATCTGCATAGCAGCCCGTTGTCCTGTTTGTTTCAGAGCATGGACGTTAAAGAACACCAAGTGAGCTGAGCGTCGGGAGTCAAGGAATGACTTCGAAGTGTCTACAGCCGTTGTGGCAGAGGTAGTCGTGGGTGTTGCGGTTAACGTCATGAAGCTGGTGTCAGCAACGCATTGAGGACGAAGAGAACGAATACTCGGAACAAGAAAAAGAGGCATTATCAGTGGCCTGTTTTCGCTTGCGGGTCTGCTGTATGCAGCAAGGCGGCCCGGCTAATGACACCAGAAATCTGAGGTATGGGATTATTTGTAATTCATAGTTGTACGTGCCATGCCTACATAAAAGGACGATTATGATCCTCAACCAAAGCGTAGCAGCATTTGCGCATCATCCGGCAACGACATCGTCAGGCCTCTCGAAATCATCCTTCAGGCCTCGACGCCCAGTCTATCTGGACGCTCTCAATGCTTTTAATGTCCGCAAGAAAGGCAACAAGCCGCTCTTGCTCTCACACTAGACTCGGTGTAAACGCTGCAAGAAATGGCTTCTAATCGACGTCAATGTCAGTTTCTACCCAGACTTCTCGAGTGAGTGTCTGTAGGTGTAAGCACCTCGGAGCAATTGTAGTAAGCTAGCACTAAGTCCCCTCCCCGTACACTTTCATTCTTTTCCTCATTATAACGCTAGCAAATAAATCACGGCTGTACGGCAGTGAAGCATCAGTGTTGAACACTGGTGGCATGCTGTCGATGATGATGACGAACAAACCGTTAGAACACCAGAGCAGTCTACATCTTAAGGAACAAGTTGTCATATGTCCCAACTCACAAAATCAGAACCAGCAGATCGTGTTAACCAGACCTCTAACTACTGACCATTCTAGTGTAAGATCTTACCTAGCCTCGAGGCTAGGTAAGTGTCACTCGTACACTCCACACTAAAACTCGCTGGGTTTAGAGCTTCACAAACTGTCACACCGTGGTAAGGTCCAGTCTGTGACAAGGGACAATCAGAATAGCACCATCAGACACTCATTTATGCGTATCCTCGCGCTGACAAGCTTACTGCCCCGCGCTGAGAACATAAAGAGCAAAGCTACACCCCTTTTTCATTCGTGCCTTTCAGGTAAACGGCAACCGCTGAACAAAAAGAACAAAACCGACCCAGAAAACTTAGGCAAAAGCCTGGAGTCCGTGTATCCATCCTCGAATCCTTTAATCCGTGAAGACTACACGCCTCGGGGAACCAGCGACAAACTCAAAGGACGCTCCTGAATGATTGGTCAGCGCGTCTGTGAAGGTGCTGTAGGCATGTATGAAACGCTTGTAAACAGACGGATATGGGTAGGGTGACCTCGAATGGAACTCTTGAGCACGGATTGATACAAAGGATCGAGGCTTTTGCCCAAAGTTCCCGGGTCGGTTTTCTTCTTGTCGGTCAGTGGCTGTCGTTCACCTGAAACGCACAAGTGAAAAAAGGGTGTAGCACTGCTCTTTATGTTCTCAGCGCGGGGCAGTAAGCCTGTCACCGTGAGGATTCGCATAAGTGTCTAATGGTGCTTCGAACCGGGTTCTAGAAAAAGCGTGGACAACCGTCGGAGGAAGGTCATTCCACGCAGCTACTGCCCGAAATGAGAAAACTTTGCCGATTGAATGCGCTCTGAGCTTGAAAATCTTCTTACCAGTCCCCGCCGTGTGTTGGCTGGGTCAACGGTGAAAAACCTGTTGTTCAAACAGGTCCTAAGTAAGAATTTGGTCCCCTCTGGGGCGACGATACTCCAGGGGAAAGAGGTCAAGCATCGCTTGACGCGTCTTGTGGTTCACGGACTTGAAGCCGGCAACCATTTCCGTAACGGCTCTCTGAACACACTCAATGAGAGTAGTCGTTCGTGCATCCTGAGTAGACAACTTTGTTGGCGTATTCAAAGAGCGGTCTGACTTAGGCCCTGTACAGTGTCTGGAAGTCCATGCGAGTAATACGGGAGAAGGTACGTCGGATCATCCTTAAAGTGGCGATTGCCACTTTCTCATGGTGCAGTGAGAAGGACGAGTTTGAGGAGACCCAGATACCTAAACCCTCTCCGGCGTCTATCTTCCTGATGTAATCTGGTCCTTTCTCATCATGCATGGCAAAGGCCTCCGCTGAGTCTCCTCCAAATTACATATGGAGGCAATTTTCGTCAGTAAGAGGAAGGTAGCAGTCCAACTACCACTACTTTGCAGCATCTGCATCCATTTGGAGGACACTAGCATTGGAAATCCAGGATTTCAAGTCATCCGCAAAAGGTAGACATGGACTTGCAAAACATCGTTGACGTAGATGAGAAACAGTAGCGGTCCCAGAACGGAGCCTTGACGAACTCCAACGGAGACCTGCGCTGGAGAAGAGTAGGTGGAATCTACCTTCACCCGGAGTAATCTGTCTAATAGGAACGCCTTGATCCATTGTAGGATATTCCCTTGAATCCCTTAGGACTCGGGTTTGTGCAGCGGCGGGACATGTGGGACCCTATCAAATGCTTTTGAGAAGCCGAAAAATATTGCATCCGATATGAGTCCTTCATCCTTGGCTTGGGTCATGCTGTCCATAAACACGAGCATGTTTGTCACGCAAGAGCGGGTTGGGAGCAATCCGTCTTAAGCTAGAGAGTTCAGTTTTTCCTGGAAGTGAGGTGATCTAGGACAGCTCGCTTCAGAATGCTTTCCATCATCTTGCACGGCATGCTAGTGAGGCTTATAGGCCTGTAGCTGGCAGGCGATAGTCGGCTGCCAGTTCTGCAGATTGGCGTGACAATCGCTTCTTTCCAAGTAGAGGGAAGGTGGCCTTCGTCAGGCGGCTGACGAAACACTGGGTATAAATGATTTGTCATTGTAGACGACGTTTCCTTCAGGATCCCTAGATGGACCTCGTCGGGTCCCAACGCGCAGAATGGGTTGATCTTGTGCAAGAGCTGACGAATGTCCTCCACCCTGCGGACCAAATTGGTTAAAGGCTATTCGTAGTTACGCCTTGGCAAAAGTGGATGTGACAAGGACACTGGGACTGAATATAGACCTGCATAGTGTCCTCTGTAAACTGTTGGATCTCTCGTGATTTCTTAATTCATCTCCCTCAAGAACTAAGTGGATTGGTTCGGGATAGGAGTTATAAAAAATAGGAGGGATGAAAACGGATGGGCTGGGCTGTAAGTAAGACCAACCTGGATCCCGTCCCTGAACTGAAAACTCAGTGAGAGCAAAATGTTTCCACTCTGACAAAACGCTAGGGGTTAAATACTCATTCGAATGTGGGACGTTGCTATATGCGTAAACGCATGCACCACTGAAGTCTCTGCCTGGGAGTCAAGTAGGACTGGTTACCAGTGGCAGTGACCTCGCGGTTTGCAATCTTCAAGCAGGTGCGAAACGTGGTAAGCATAAGATCCAGGCGCAGAAGGATCTCAAGGGACGAATAAATCTATCGGACGGGTTAAAAACACCTTGAATTAGGCAAAAGGTACTATCAATGATAATAACAATCAACGGCAGTCGTTTGAAGCGGAAAAATGTTCGGCGAGGCCACCGGGCTTTCTAAAGGCAATAACAAGTAATACCGGACGATATCTAAACGCACAGACGTGGGCAGTCAGCTGGTGTAAATTGGCCAAATATAGAGATGACGGTTCGGAAAACGGTCAGCGCTTTCAAGGGGTAGGGTACCGTCTTTAGCTGACGGCGCGATGCAACACCTCGTGTGATATGCCCAATCGGCTTGCGCTTGGTTCCTGTTGAACCATATCTCAACAAGGGCTATTTGACAGATGCACTGTGAAGGTTCTACGAGAAAATAGGGTCCCCTTAGGTGTCCAGTTCGTACAGCGGATAACACGCTAGGGTACCACCCGAGGTGCCCTGAGTTCAGTTTTCGGCCGGTCCGTTTTGCCATCAGGATGGACATTCGAGGAGTGATTGTGCTGATACGAACCCGAAGGCGGTAACGAACAGGCAACAAACTCTTGGCATTGGTACCTAAGGAATTAGCACCTTGAGAGGGAGCGAAACCCGTGGAGACTAGTCACGAGGAGACGAAGTGGAGTTATAACAAACGGGCGTAAAGCACGCTACTCGGAAGTAGTTGGCACAGGAGAGAAAATTAACCACTGATAATCGTAGATTCGGGAGGAAATCAACATTTTCATCGTTATATTATTGAAGAAGTGTAAAATTTCTGCCAGTTTGGCACTGGTTCAGGCTTAATCTGTGCAAACTCATGTGATTATAGTCTGTTTCTTAGAAAATGAGGGCGGTTTCAAATTAGAAAATGATGAGGCGCCGGGATGGTTGAGGTGATTACAGGTAGGGGTTTACATCTATTCTGTGAAGATGTACCGTTTCTGAGGGGTTGGTAATCTCAACTCCAAATGTACGTGAGGGGGAATAACTTTCGTTGCAGTACGAATGTTTAAAAAGTTTGCGGAAATTGATGCAATAAACCAAAGCAATCATTTCTACCGAACGCACCCGATCCACCGCGCAAGATGATTAACCCCATGCATGTCACGAGTTCAGAAATGTGAAGGAAAAGCTGACAGCATCGGCCTCGATTAGGGCGCCAGCTAGAGTGCGGGCCCTGCCTGGAGGCCGACTTCTTCATCCTCAGTGTGATGAGCAGTTAGTCTCTTGAGACCGTCCAGTGGTGGTAGACGGAACGATTTTGCTCAATGTGACGGGGAAGTAGGCTCAGGATAATGCACACAAGTGACCTGCTTGGAACACGACTTGGCTCTGGAGCCTTTCGTTGTGAAGAGATTACCAAGGGGGGCTGGCTGCTGCGGAAAAACAGGGAGTGGATATTAAGTTTGGATAGAAGAGAGTGTGCGTGTAGTTGGGATGACACAATGAATGTATCTTGGGCTACGAGATGGATTAACTCAATAATTTATCGGCTTTCTGGGTGTTGGGCTAACTAACCAATTGCAGTACGTGCGGTCGCACTGGTGAGGTAGTTAAGGATGTGGACGATGGAAAAACCATAAATGACCGCCCAAAGATGGACTGAAAGTGGAGATACCATCATCGCACTGGTGTTCCATGCTTCATAAATGCCTTGGTTGAGGCTGTTTGGTTAAGTTAATGGGTTGATGCACTGGTATTAAGAAAAAATTCATAGAAACTCTGTGTTTCGCGAATGTTTTTGACACTGTGTCCTCCCCCGAGGATAGATAGAGGCGCCGGGACACGGTGCATTAGGTTTAGGTTAATTTTATATCTTCTGGCGATAAGCGCGGATCTGTTGTGTGAGCAAACAGAAGGGACGAAGCCGTACTAGATGGAGCTAACGACGTGGCTGCTCAGCATTCGCGAAATGGCATTGAAGCCTCCAAAGCTATGAAGTTTTTCAGGTTAACACTTCATAGCAAAGGGTACCTTTTTCTAATGAATTGTGCAAAATACCTGCGTAAATGATCTGTTCAAGTGAGCAATTCCTCAGGATCATCAAGCACTACCGAATGTGAAAACGATGCTGCATGTTCTGAAATATCATGAATGGCGTCAAAGCATTAATCCCCTATAATTGATAAAACCTGCAGGTAGTGCTGCAGTTAAAATAATTCAATGAGATTTCAACAATCTACACCGTGCTCGTGGATATAAAAATGTGGGAATGACACTCCTGTAGATAATCTTCGCTATTTATATCTGTTTCAGCTTGCCACCCCGATTCATCATCGTGGTAGACACATTTATGATATTCGGATAACTCGTGCAAAGTTGGAAGAAAGAGGAGATTGGGTATGCTGACAACGTACGTCAATTTTCGTGGTAAGATGCAGCAGCGCCCTCCATTTTACGGAGCAAGGCACGTCAGGGGGATCATGTCGACGATCGTAGCTGGCTTCTTAACCAGCCAACCTGACACACACGACTAATGTGCGGCTTAATTTCCACGATACCTAATCAGCTGGCCGACAAGCGCCCATCCATTTCTACAGGGAAAATTCAGAGATCCAGACAGTACGACACGAAGAGTTGAATTTTACTGTTTATTTTTATTTATACATACATCCTGCCGGGAAGCGTATCGCGTTTTAGGCGCCCAATGCTCACTGAGCTATTGACATCCTCAGATGACAGAAGGATTTGGTAGGTTACCGAAGTATCACTATGAGACAGGCGGTTGACAAAATCGGAGCACTAACTACCTTATAATGGGAGCATTTCAGTCGCGACACACTCGCATAGACATGTTCACACGACGCCATCTTCAACGACCGAATCGTGTTGGGTGATTTCTCGCAGAATGGTGCCCGCTGACCGCAGGGCCTCAACATATACGAAATTTACACGAAACGTATGAGGTTTGGTTAACGAAGCTGAAACGAACGAAACATGTGCGTGGGTCCAGGTCAACGTCATTCGATGCTCTATTTGTGGACCTCAATGTTTTCTGGACGGGCACCAAAGTTGAATTAGTCATCTATGGACTCATCTTTGTTGCAAACCTGAAAAGCATCACCACACAGCGGGCAAGGTTCACCATCGCGGAATTTGACGAGGTATGATACGCACACCAGCGGTCACTGGTACTAGCCGGCCGGTCATATTGCACAAAAAGCTCAACTTTGTGTCCCTAGAAGGCTACCTGGTTTGAGGTGTGGTATACTCGGCCACTGGCAGTAGATCTTTAGTTGCAAGCGTCGAGGTGCAACACAGCAACATTCGCCCCTGAACAACAAATACTATATGATGGCTATGGAATCCCAGAGTCCCAGCGCCCGAAGATTATCTACCGCTGATTCATAAAATGTTGACGTAATTGGATAGATAATATGGACCGTGCATTATAGAATTAGAAGTTTGGTTAAGTTACTTAAATCGATGTCTCTGGGACGTGCATATTTTGTTACCGTATTTCGTTCATTTTACGTCGAGTATTAGTGCCGGCTGGAATGATAAACATGACATCAAAATTTTGCGAACTCTAAAGCAACGAGAGGGGCTTTATCGTTTTTTGAAAGCCAAAATATTTGCCTTTTCGAGTAAGCTCCATATCGAATGGGATGCCACTGACGAGCCACAGATACGCTACGAACTCTCACCAAATTAAACCATCATCGCTCATGACCGACATTACAGACTTCTGCCGGTCATGAATGGGCACAGCGAATCAGTATAAAAGTTGACCCTCTAGCAAGAAAACATGCTGATTTAAAGTGACGCGACAAGGCTGTTCTTGGGAGTGATGCCCAGCGGTTGAAATTGTTAAGTTTGTCGCGACACTTTTTAGATGTTACGTATAAGAATTCAGCATTTGTACCATAACAGTTTACTTACTGACCATTTGCTTAATGTTCTGCACCACACCAACTATAATTTGGAAAACCAAGATGTCATTTTAACCGTTTGTTTAAGCACAATCCCTTGTATCAGCACAAGCATCCGAAAAACCACAATCTGCAGTGATGATTGCTCGTATTCCACATCGTGATCTGGTTCACGATTCAAATCCTGAACCTGGTTGTTTGTTTTCTAAGTTGATCACATTTCTTGCGGCGTTATCCTTATTGGCCCTAAAGTTAATTGATGAAACATTCTTAAATGGGGTCCGACCATAAACGAATTTACAATTACCCTCCGCAAAGCAACGGTCATTCGTTATTGTTTACATTTTGAGGGACAGTTACATGAAAAAGTAATAACCCTTTATGATTATTGGATAACTTTTTGACCAGCAGCGGCTTTAAGCGTGCCATTATCCACACGGAAGTCCAAGAACGATTAGATGGTTAAACCTTCCGAGTAATAAACGTAGTGACTTTAGTGCAACAAACATACTGGTGCTTGCTCCAGCTTTGACCGGTTCCAGTCTCCCACGATAAATTTTACATAGGCTTCTCGATGGATGATGCACATCCTGTGGATATTCTTAGGTAACTCGGCCACCCCAGAAAACATAGCTACCTGCAAACAGTTGTTGTTAGATAGGAGAACTTGTATTTATATCTTCTTTTTTGTCAGCGGAGCATTTATCACTCTCCCAGTGGCTAAGCTTGTCACGTGACACCCACCACCTGTGGACACGGTAGGCTAACGGTTGCAAACCAACAATTTCAAGCGCAGCGATGACGATTTTTCGGTTTCTTTTTAAGCCTCCTGGATGATTATTGAGGCAATGAATATGTTTTACGAATAGCGTTGTCAACCCTACCTGCCCAGTTAGCACGCGTCCGCTCCTGGGTGTAGACCCTGTGCGGAATCTGTGCAGAACTTCAGCACTGATTTTTGGCTTTTAATCCGCGGAAGCTTGAGACGTTTAATAGGCATCAAAGCCTCTTTATTTGTCTTACGGTAATAAAAAACCACAAAACCCAGCATTTCCGAATGCCTACGAAATGCAAGCTGTCGACGCATTTAAGTGGTATTGTTTTAGTGTACGGCGCCACTGCTCGCGGGAAGCTCTGCGTTCTGCTTGTCCTCACGTACGGCCGAGAGTGAGTTTTGTTGTTCTTTCGTATGCCCTATTCCTGGTGTGTTTACGTGAACGAAACCGTCCGTAGATGTTTCATTCCAAGTAATCGTCAATGCGCCCGAAGTGTTTTCGTGTTGCTCGTAAGGGCTGTTTAAGAACAACGCTATATAAGAAAGTACGACAGGCGGTTGCGGCAAGTGGCTGTTTTCGTTGCCCGACTGATAATTGCGTCCATAATGCCTTTAGTCGACTATCTGAGGGTACGATTCATGAGTGATTAGATGGTAGGTTCTAGATATGCCGCATTTGACCGTCAGGAGATAAACCAGGCTGTGAGTTACCACGATGTTCGCCATCGGTTTCCCCGATCCCTGTCATCAGGACCTTGGAATTAGAAAGACATTCACCACTGCGGTCCCTGGAGAACCTTTCGGTTCCTGCTTTTTACCACAGGGTAGCCCCCTGCAAGTAGTTGAAGGGATCAGCCCGTACTTTCTGCTTACACTCATACTGCATTTCATCAGTATCCTTTTTAAACCATTCACAACCAGGTAGAAGTATTTTACCGGCTGTTCGTCGGATGACGCGAAGGCTGAATCCACCATTATCCGGTTTAGCCGTTGTGTCGGACGAACTCAGGTACTTTTTTCGTCCACGACCCGTAATGAAAACCCCCCGTCGTTGCTGCGTGCGACAAGGTCAGTGGGAAGTACATCCACCTTGGTTGAAAGCAGGTTTGCTGCAACAGCTCCGTGAGATTCACACTAGGGCTACAAATATCGATATTCAAATGAACGTTGACGGTATTCGGGCCTATAGCAACTCGCATACTCAAGTGTTGCTTATACTCTCCCGCATAATCCCACCCTTTTTCTGTCAGCCTTTCGTCGTTGGAATATAATGTGGTAATCAAAAACCCACAGTGCTCATCAGCTGATGTCTGACACGGTCGCTGAGTTGACGGACGTCTTGGTGAACGGTGTCTCCGGGGTTTAAAATATTCACACCGTCCGTCTTCAGTGCATTATTTGGGACAGTCCTGCTAGGGACTTTCTGAAGCAAGTGAAGGGACATTGAGGATATTATAGCTGTGATTATTGTACACGAAAGGGTGTGTACACTGGCACACGCATAACTTTTCCCTCGTTGACAGCTCCCTGGCGTCGTGACTCTGATTTCCGGACCAGAAAGCAAGAGAGGCACCATACAGATCCAAGTCCGATGAAGTGGTTAAATTTTTCCGTGAGTCTGGTTTCCCACCAGATTACATGCATAGTGTGTGTCCTGGTTTAATGCGGAAATTTTACAGACGGGTCGGATCGTGATTCCAGTGGTGACACCACTTTGTTCGCGAACATAGTCATAAGCCCACCAACTCCAAAAAGACTAGGTTCTCCCGCACCAATCAACTTTTCAATTTGTTAATTCCTCGTCTTCAGACGTACCAATTTGGCTACCTCGAATAGTAGTATCATTTCTGTTCAAGACGCGCCACCCGTCCCTGGGGACCCCCCGATGATATGTGGAGCGTACGTTTTATTTCTTTACCACCATCTAGAATTTATCAGCAGTTCCACATATACAACACTTCTCGCCGTGGGTGATCCAGAACCAGACAGTTCGACCCCGATCCTCAGGTTCTCTTAACATTCCATGAAGCAACTCTCCAAATTCAAAGGCCAGCGTAATTTCCCCGGACATGGCCAACCTCATTCTCAGTGAGTAGACTGCCATGTTTTGATTAAACCATTTTATAGAGAAGTTAGAGAGGATCTACTAGTTACTCCAGATACTGCATATGAACCTGGACGCTTTAGTACCCACAGGCAGTTCTCAGACATTCGACGAGCCTCCTCTTCCTCTGTCATCCACGGACGATCTCCGAAAGTATAAAGAGCACCTATGAAATGGTCCACACTATGCACAGCTGGTAGGTGTTACTTTTATTTACGATTATTAATTTCACAAAGGTGGAAAGGTGGCTCTTGCAGGAAGCTGGCGATGTACAAGTGTAAGTTACCTAGCGTGCTTACATGAACGTTGGCACCAAGGCTAGCCGTACTACTCTATTGGCGCGGAATAAATGAAAAAGAAGAATTCGGGTCAACCAGGCTGGCCCTAGGACTTGTTTGTAAGTATTTAATGGTTATGTTATATTTAGCTAGTTGAATCAGTGTCTGGATGAAACTCAGTAACTATGTTCTTCATTACAGACGCCTCAGCTGGGAAGTTTCCGAACCCAAATCTGCGACAAATAAAGGGGATCGTCCATCGTTGGCTGTAGAAAGAACGACAGAAAGTTCGGAAACGCCTGCAGAGTGCCACCAAGAGTGACAAATGGTTCTCCCCCTGTATTTTTTAAATTCATTCATAAAAAATTTTGTACTTGGAGGCGCTTACTGATATCCGGGAAGGTAATACGTTGAGCAATTGTGTGAGGGCAGATGGGTTATCACGGCATGAGAGCGTAGTGTTTAGGATGTTACTGAATTGTAAAAGGGAAAGCGATAAGTGCGTATAATGGGCTGCATTCGCGCGTCGGACGACCTTAGATAAGTGCGGACTGGGCGCGGAAATTTGTTTCATTTCCGCACAGAATCTGCACCCAGGTGCATAAGTGTGCAGATATTGTGCGGAAATTTCCGCACCCGGGTGCAGAGGTATGCAGATACTGTGCGGAAATTTCCGCACCCGGGTGCGGACTGGGTGGGGAAACGTGTTTCATTTCCGCACTGGTTCCGCTCCCGGGTGCAGAAATCTGCGGACACTGTGCGGAAATGTCCGCATGCGGGTGCAGACATTCTGCAGAAATTTCTGCACCGATGCTAACTGGGTGCAAAGGGAACAGGTTTTATGTGCATTTAAGGCTCTGTGACCTCTGTGGACATCCAGAGACGACCGTCTCTTTATTGCCGTATCCACAGAACGAACGGACCTTAAAAAATTGCTCTGGGTTTCCGAACGGATGACGCTTTCGTCCATAGTTCTGGGGAGAGTGTTACCCGAGCGAAGTGCAGTCAGCTTACACTGAAGCTCGGAAAATAAATTTACTGGGGCAGCGATTGAGCGAACTTTGACTTGGTCTGCTAGAACCTGACACCGCGCTGTGCTCATATTCGATCGGTCGTGCATTCGAAAAAGTGTTTCAAAGGTGACTTTTTACATAGGGTTACAAAGATCAACATATTTCGTTTTCCTGGCTTTCAGAAGGCTTGTATATAACAATATTGCCGAGCATAACCACCTCCCGCCTCCCTTGGCCACCGCCAGTCATCGTCTTCAAACATCTCTTTCTCATTCTACCACTAGAAATCCGCAGCCGCTGAACGACAAGAACCAAACCGACCCGGAAAACATGAGCGAAAGCCTTGATCCTATGTGTCAATCCATGAATCCGTGAATAATGTTTGAGGTAATGCAGATTCAGAGGTACGTATGGCGTAGGCGGTCATTAGCAGCACAATGCTCTGAGTTACAAAATCTTTGCGAAAGTAATAAAAGATTTTGCGCCAAAATTTTGTATTGTTTGCACGTCTTCTCAAACTCAAAGTCATCCTAATCTACTTTTATATTTTTGCAGCTCACTAAATTTTACTTTCCACTGGAGCAATCACACCTCCAGCGGAAAACCTTGTGGAACTCTCTCCCAGCATCGCCGAAACCACAGGATGTCTAGATGGATCTCAGAAGTTTAGACCGATACTCTGAACTTATTTGTCCGTCTGCGTTAGTCCATCAGGGGAGCCGTAGGTTTCGAAAACTCACTTCCATTGTGCGAATAGTGAGCGCCTATGTCGTATTCTCCTATTCCTAGAGGCCTATTCAAAGGCTGAATATTACAAATAATCTCATTGGCACAATTCACATACGGAGAACTGAATGACCTTGGTTTGCTTTTCCTGTAATTTTGTGTTTCCCGAACTATTTCAAAAAAGGTCATTGCTGTCTATAAGGTGCTCACTTAGAAAAGACAGAAACCCGGAGTTTTGGAGACCCTCCAGAGTTCACCTCACTGCTTTATCAGTGTCGAAATTGAACGAAAACGAGGAGAGTTTATACTGATACCACTATTTACTCCCCTCATTTGTGGTGATAATATTGCACAACTATACAGCCGTAAATCAGTTATTTAAATAACCGATACAATAATTATTGTATTGGCACAGTTTGTATATGAGAGGAAACAACGAGTGTGCCAACTTGCGAATTCATATCCACTGCAATCGCCACAATGTCTAAGCTTCTAAGTCGTCGCAAAAAGGTGTTCAAAGTCTCCTGGCCTGTGTAAGCAGACAAAGTACAGACAATTATCAGCGCGTTTACGGGACACTCAGGCGTTGCTAAACGAATCGCAGAGGCGGACAGCCACAAACCATCAAACTCGGTGGCGTAGAACAACACCGACCGCAGCCGAATTGGAGACATCCGCTTCTGGATCACTAGAGATACCCCACAGAGCTCTTCTCGCCCAGCCTTGTGCTGGGTGGAAGCAACCGAGAGGTGGATGGTGTATGACCTGGCAACGAAGTATGAAAACACCAACCAGTAAACCTAGTGGGCTTATCAACTGCCGCCTCCTTGGATGGGGAACCCTGGCAGAAATGGCCCAATAGTTTATTTAGTGGCGTTCGTGCATCAAAGCTATCGCCTTCGATAAGTAGCTACCCAATTTCTGAACTAACAGAACATGCCATCATCTCAGATGCTTGGCCGTATCTCCCACACTCTCCCTTCCGGTGATCGAAACTGTAGTAGCTGGAACCAGTGTGCCTATGTCACTCGATTTATAGCGGGAAAATTGATTGATTCAATTGATCCATTCTTAGGGGCTTTCTTTTTAACCCACCGTAAGGTGGAGTTACTAGTTTGTAAACGAAAATGACTAGACAGGATTTTCTTGCATTAAATGTCTAAAAAGGAGACTGGAGCGGACCAGAATAGGTCTCTGATATATAGAAGAGGAGGCGTTTGTACCGCTAGGTGCACTACTTCGAACGAAAATTCAGTTGGCCACCTGCCACATCCAATAGGGAACTGCAGCCCTTCAGGGAATAATTGACTTTGATTTCGGGACCCATTTCAGTCCTAGAACCGTTCGATTAGTTGTCTCTTTTGGAGCGTAATTCGTGCTCTTGCTCCTGACGATCTTTCACCTGCTGTATTCAAGAATTGCGGTGAATTCCTCGGTCAGTGCTTGTCCAGCCTATTTGTTCCAGATAGTGGGGGTGAGTCGGTAATAGTTCCTATTTTCGGAAAGGCTAATCTCGATGAATTTAGTGATCAAAAAGATGTCAGTCTGACTCCTGTTGTAGCAAGGCTTCTGGCGTTACTGATATTTCGTCCCCTTACGGCGGCACACGAATCCTTGACCTTTGAGCATCAAGCGGGATTACGACCGGATTTATGTTGTGTCGGCCACGTCTTCACAGCCCGTCGTGTATTAGAGTAACGTAATATGTACAGACGATTCACCATCTTGATGTTCCTTGGATTCAAGGGTACGTTCAATTCTGTCGATCGGTCTATGCGGTTGATCATACCTGTTCAACGGGATATGCGCCAAACGTTTGAGCGTAATCCCGTCCCTATAACCACGTAGTTCTCGGCGTATTGATGTATTGGGGACTGTCCGAAAGTTTCNAGCGGTGTCCGTAAAGGGTTCCACGCTCTCCGTCCTTGTTCGACTTCGTCATTGATGAACTAATGAGAAAAACGTTAGAAAGTGTCTGAACACCCATGTTCAAATCTTGACTATTGGGAGCCGCGTCGATCTGCAGCATGCAAGCGATATTGTCCTCATCCGTTGAATAAACTGACCACCACCATATCATTTTTGGACATGTTTCACCGCCGTACTGCCGTATGGCAGTGAAGCATCAGCGGCAACACTGATGTTGCTGTCTTTGATGATGATGATGATGATGATGATGACTCTGGGCATGTATCTTGCACCTCCAGAGCTATGCCTCAGAACATGCAGTCTCTGAGCATGCCCATTACAATTCAAAGAGAATCACTAGAGTTTGTGAAGGACTGCAAATACGTTCGAAGTCGAATGAGCTCTGACGGAAGTTATTTTGATGAAGTCAGTGCGTAACCTCAATTGTAGAATCCCGTTTGATAATTTGCGTCACTTGTTGCTTCAAAAAGGTAAATCACTTCGTCTTATGGGTAGCGTGTACCAGGCTACAGTAAAAGCTTCATTGTTGTGTGGTTGCGAAACGGTCTGTATGAGCAGAAGACGTGAGGCGTCTTCAGGCTTTTGACTACAGATGCATCAGAAGCGTGGCTGATGTCGGATGGCGTTAACGAATTCGCAACAGGGTAATTAGAAAATGGGTATTTGGTTGTGCAGCAGAGAATTCCACCGTGGAAGACTTCCAGCTCCATCAACTTCAGTCGCTCAGCCATGTATTACGCATGCCAAAACAGCGTCTATCGAGACGAGTTTTGTTTTCTTTGCCTCATTCAGATTGGCGGAAACCGCTGGGTGGACATGTGAATTGGCTGAAGGGTGTGAAAGAGATTACGAATAGTTTGGGCGTTTTTGGTGCAATTCGCCTTCCTGGATGGGGTCCTCATGGTCCCTCCTGAGCTTGTCTGGGGACATTGCAAGAAGCGGCTGCTGATTGACATCAATAGCGTTCGTGTTGTCAGTTTCTAGATTACCATATGGAGTGCTTGTATGTGTAGACACCTCCGAAAGCTTGCGATGTCAGCACCGGGTCCTCTCTCATCCAGTATGTTCTCTTCTTTTCCTTCTAGGATTGAATTATAACTAGATGTACTTTGTGACTGTACGGCACTGAAACCTCAGTGTCAGCCTTTATGTTGCTGCCTCTGATGCTGATGATGCTGGTGAGCCTTAGGCGGAATTCTATGACGAAATTATGCAAATGTGATTCAAGCGAGTAGGAACTAAGACACGCGTGATCTACAGTAGTACTTCCCCGAAGCATCAAATGACTTCATTACTATTCGATAATACTCTTAAATAGATGACGGTTGATAATTGACAGATTGGTGGATTGGTAATTGGCATCTTCAGTGGCCTGTATGACTGATTCAACCAACCTTTTCGTTTATGAAAAACAAGAACATCGTGTTCGGATATCAATATCCTCCCCAAAAAAAAAGGATTGGTTGATGGTAATTGGCATCTTCAGTGGCCTGTATGACTGATTCAACCAACCTTTTCGTTTATGAAAAACAAGAACATCGTGTTCGGAAAACAATATCCTCCCCAAAAAAAAACACTATTTTTATGTGTGCTAGCGAACTTCCGGCATCTTCAAGGTCAAACTATGAATATATATATTCATTGTCATTTTTCCCATGATCGCCTGTTGATCGCGTGTTGTTGGATCATTAAAGTTTGTGTCCGAGGTTTTTCGTCTTCTTACTATCCGGCGTGCTAGGAGTCTGGATCAAGCAACATAGCTGGGGATAGAGTATTGCCACGATCCGCATATCATATTGTTTTGCTCGCAGCGTGATCGAACCGTAACATATTTGGCGACGCAAGATGGAGGCAGAACAACTCAAAGTAATGTTTGAGCAACAACTGCAACTCATCAAAGTACTTACGGAGCGACTATCAACTACATCTTTGGCTTCACCGGCGGCGTCGAGTGTCCCACAGTCGGTTGATGGAATCGCTGGCAGTATCAACGAATTTTGCTATGAACCCTCAGCTGGCATAACGTTTGATGCTTGGTTTCGTCGCTATGAAGACCTGTTCAGGGTCGATTTTTCACTTCAAGATGATAGTTGGAAGGTTCGCCTCCTGCTCCGCAAACTTGGACCCGCAGAGCATGATAAGTACGCTAACTATATTCTGCCAAAAAACCCGCGC
The DNA here is from genome assembly GCF_000715545.1 of Opisthorchis viverrini. Classification (NCBI taxonomy): domain Eukaryota; kingdom Metazoa; phylum Platyhelminthes; class Trematoda; order Opisthorchiida; family Opisthorchiidae; genus Opisthorchis; species Opisthorchis viverrini. The sequence goes on along the minus strand of NW_008751751.1, from coordinate 331,031 downwards.
GATTTCACTTTTGATGAAACGGTCAACACGCTTTCACAAATATTCGGTGAGCAAACGTCACTTTTCAACATCCGTTATCGATGCATGAAGCTAGTGAAGAGTGATGCAGACGACTTCCTCACATATTCTGGCATCGTGAACCGAGAATGCGAACGGTTCAAACTCGGATCGTTAACGGAAGATCAGTTCAAGTCGCTGATTTTCATATGTGGTCTACAATCCCCGAAGGATGCAGAAATCCGTACCCGACTCCTCAGCCGCATCGAGCAGGACCCATCCATGACGCTGCAGGCCGTCACCTCGGAGTGTCAACGGTTGCTTAACCTGAAGCATGACACCGCGATGGTCCAACTCGGGGGTCATGGCGGTTCCGAGGTTCATGCAATACACCAGGATACGCAACAGCCTGGCCCTGTCAATTCTGGCCCAACCAAATCGACCTCGCAGTGTTCTGGTCCGAAGCAAAACAAAGGCTCAAAGAAGACACCACCTTCACAATGTTGGCACTGTGGAGCCTGGCACTTCGTCAGGTTCTGTCCTTACAAGAAGCATCGGTGCCGCCAATGTAAGTCCGTGGGACACAAAGATGGATATTGTCAGTCACTGATGCATACGGCCTCTGCTGTTTCAAAGCAATCATCACGCATCCGTCCCAAACCGAAATCGAACCCTGTTGGCTCCTCTCTCAGTTTGCTGGCTACTTTCCAGATCAACACGCCAGGTAACCGGAAGTATCTGACAGTCACCGTAAATGGTCATCCAATCCGTCTGCAGTTGGACACTGCGTCGGACATTACCATCATTTCGGAGAGGCTTTGGCGCACGCTCGGGCAACCTCCGATCAGACAAGCAGCTCGAACTGCAACCAGTGCCTGCGGTGGAGAGTTAAAACTTTCCGGTGAGCTCCAGTGCTGTGTATCTTTTCGAGGAACTACATTTGTGGGGTCGTGTTATATAACGGCAACTGAGTTGAACCTATTGGGTCTTGATTGGTTCGATCGCCTTGGGTTAGCCGACATTCCAATCAGCGCCGTTTGCAATGCAGTTCAGTCTCCTACAGCGCATCCAGATCATGCATCCGACATTATGGAGCGATTTCCAATTGTTTTCCAGTCCGGTCTCGGTCAGTGCACTGCGACACAAGCAGTCCTCCACCTCGTGCCGGGAGCTACGCCAGTCTTCCGTCCAAAGAGACCAGTTCCGTACGCTTCCCTCCCACTGGTAGATGCCGAACTTCAACGGTTGGAAGAACAAGGCGTTCTGTCCCCTGTATCCTACTCTGCCTGGGCAGCGCCGATCGTTGTAGTAAAGAAACCTAACGGTGGCATCCGCATATGCGCCGATTTCTCAACCGGCCTAAATGCAGCTATCCAGCAGCACCATTATCCACTACCAGTACCCGACGATCTATTCACTGTTCTGAACGGTGGGAAGTTCTTCGCCAAAATCGACCTGGCTGAAGCGTACCTTCAAGTTGAAGTCGCACCAGAATCACGCCCACTACTGACAATCAACACACACCGCGGGCTGTATCAGTACAACCGTCTTCCGTTTGGCGTCAAAACCGCCCCAGCAATTTTCCAGCAATTGATGGACACCATCCTTTCTGGCATTCCAGGTGTGGTCGCATACCTGGACGACGTGCTGATCGTTGCTGTTTCCCCCGAAGAGCTTCGTGAGCGAATCAATGCCGTCTTACTGCGCATTCAGGACAATGGCCTCCGCCTCCGTCCCGAGAAGTGTCAATTCTTCTTGACAACTGTGAAATATCTTGGGTTCATTTTTGACGCCTCTGGTCGCTATCCTGACCCGGAAAACGTTCGAGCTATACAGCAGATGCCACCTCCTAAGGATGTACCATCATTACGTTCCCTTTTGGGGTTAATCAGCTACTATTCGGCATTCCTGCCTTCGTTGCACGACATCCGGCCCCCGCTAAATCGGTTGCTTGGAAAGGATGTCCCCTGGTGTTGGTCAGACGAATGCGAGGAAGCATTCTGCAAACTAAAGACGATGCTCAGTTCTGATCTGCTACTTACCCACTACGACCCAAAGCTGCCGATCGTTGTGGCAGCTGATGCCTCTAATTTTGGTGTCGGTGCCGTCATTCTACACGTCTTTCCAGACGGATCGGAGAGGGCCATTATGCATGCGTCGAAATCACTAACCCCAGCAGAACAGCGATACGCACAGATAGAGAAAGAAGCGTTGGCCTTAGTGTTCGCGGTTCGGCGTTTCCACAAAATGTTGTATGGCCGCCGTTTCACCCTACTTACCGATCATAAACCATTGCTCTCCATTTTCGGCTCAAGGAAAGGTGTTCCCGTACACTCTGCCAACCGCCTGCAAAGATGGGCCCTGATTATGCTGGGTTATGACTTCGATATTCAATATCGACGCACCACCGACTTCGGTCAGGCCGATGCATTATCTCGGCTGATCAACAACCAGCCAACACCCGAAGAAGACACGGTTATTGCGCATGTTGCATTTGAGGACCCAGCCGACCCACAGTTGGTCCAGTCCGTTCGTGCCCTGCCCGTGACAGTAACAGAGGTTCAAAGAGCTACCACAGCTGATGGAACGCTTCAAAAGGTGATCCGATTCATGAATTCTCGGTGGCCTTCGAATCTCAAAGATGATTCCCTTCGACAGCTCTTTCATCGCCGAGATGCATTAGCGATCGTAAAAGATTGTTTAATGTTTGGAGATCGCGTGGTGATTCCGCAACCTTTACGCCATCGAGTTCTTCGTCAGTTCCATTCTGGACATCCAGGAATCAACCGTATGAAGTCAATAGCTCGCAGTTACGCATACTGGCCGCACATGGACCAGCACATCACTGATTTTGTAAAACGCTGCTCCCGATGTCAACAAGCTTCAAAGAATCCGCCACACCAACCACCGGTTCCCTGGCCTCGACCTGAAAAGCCCTGGTCTCGGATCCACATTGATTACGCAGGACCGATAAATGGCACTTTTTATTTGGTTTTGATTGACGCTTTTTCCAAGTGGCCAGAAATCGTTCCGGTGTCATCTCCAACAACATCTAGTACGCTGAGAGTGTTATCCAACATTTTCAGTCAGCATGGATTACCGGAGTCCATAGTCTCAGACAATGGTTCGCAGTTCACCTCTGCTGAGTTCCGCGACTTCTGCACTCGACATGCGATAACACACGTTCGTTCACCACCGTACCACCCACAATCGAACGGTCAAGCAGAAAGGTTCGTCGACACATTCAAGAGGGCTTTGCTTAAAGCTCGAGGGGAGGAGACATCCGTCGAAGCCCTTCAGAGATTCCTGTTTGTGTACCGAACGACCCCGAATGACGCTTTGGCAAACCACCAGTCACCTGCAGAGGCACTCATGGGCCGTAAACTTAGAACTGTGCATTCTTCCATGTTGCCAACACAACCTACTGAGTCAAGGTCCATACCGGTGGCAGTTGGAACTCCATTCAAGGTGGGAACGCCCGTGCTTGTCCGTGACTATCGCCCAGGACATGATTCATGGATTGCAGGTCGTATCCTGCGCAAACGCGGTAGTGTAATGTACGACGTGTCGGTTGGTCAAGACACCTGGACCAGACATCAAAACCAACTCCGCTTTAACAGCACGCCGGAAACTCAAGTATGTTCGGGTACCGTACCGTTGGACATATTGCTCGATACTTTTGGGCTGAAAACTGAGACAGCTTCGAAAGAGGAGAGTGTGACCGGCAGCTCAGTATTTGATCCAACACTTCTTCCCAGGCGGTGGACAGACCGAAGCCGCCGCCAGCCGAAACGTATCCAGGTCGACCCCCGTCGAGTATGTTACTGACTTTTCACAAGGGGAGGTGTTGGGGATATCAATATCCCCCCCCAAAAACTCTATTTTTATGTGTGCTAGCGAACTTCCGGCATCTTCATGGTCAAACTATGAATATATATATTCGTTGTCATTTTTTCCCATGATCGCCTGTTGATCGCGTGTTGTTGGATCATTAAAGTTTGTGTCCGAGGTTTTTCGTCTTCTTACTATCCGGCGTGCTAGGAGTCTGGATCAAGCAACATAGCTGGGGATAGAGTATTGCCACGGTCCGCATATCCTATTGTTTTGCTCGCGGCGTGATCGAACCGTAACACGTGTGTCTGATAACATGATTTTATGAGGATCTGTGTTGTTCAGCTGAGCCATTTGACGGAGCTTTCGTCAATCGATGTTGCTACAACACCTGTAAGTGTTCGCAACATTATTAGGAAATTAGACTAGTCACAAATTATGCACTGTGGTGGGTTTTGTTTATTCGTCGTATTACGCCAGTGCCTTGAGACCCCACTTTCGTAAGAAAAATGGAGTCATCCAGCTCAAGGCAGTATGAGGAAAACGCGCTAGAGGTAAACAGTGGAGGTACGTTTGCATTTTTAGCATACTCGTTTACTAAAGCTTAGCAGAAGCCAACACCCATGCCACCGCCGGATTTCTAGAAGTGACGAAAATACCGACATTTCCAGTGTATCAATCCCGTAGTAAAGTTTTGGGGAGCCGGGTGGAAGTGGGGTACGTCAACCAAACCCCCTTCCTCGAAGCCAACACGCCACCGCCGGATTTCTAGAAGTGACGAAAATACCGACATTTCCAGTGTATCAATCCCGTAGTAAAGTTTTGGGGAGCCGGCCGGGAGTGGGGTACGTCAACCAAACCCCCTTCCTCGGCCTGGGCGACCGGGGAGTATCATTTGCCCGCGCAGTTCAGCATCCACCGATGTCCCTCCCCAACCCCTTCCCACTGCACAAGCAAACGTCGCTGGGCCATTTGACTGTCAGTCATCTGACCGAAGGCCTTATGCTCCTTGCTGCCTACAAACATTAAACAAAATAACCCCTTTCTAAATCCACGAGATCATTTCTATATAGGAGCTTTTAACGTCCGTACTGTGTCAAATTGGCAAACAGGCAATGCTTGCTGAAACCTTGTACTCCCTTAAAATCGATGTATGCTGTGTCTCCGAAGCACGCATACAAGACCCGAGCGTGGTTATGCATCTCAGAACGCCAAGGATGAACTCAGCTCTTTCACATTTCTCCCTCCGTGTGTCTGGTGACCCAGGAGCGATGACTCGTGGAATATGTGGCGTGGGAGTTGCACTCAGCCCCAGAGCTGAACGCGCTATGCTGGATTGGGTCCCAGTGAACAGTCGTCTCTGCGCCGTCCGGTTATCCAGTTCAATCAAGCTCAATGCCTCGCGGCATAAAAGGCGGTGCCTTTTTGTCGTGTCGGATTATGCCCCAACAGACTGCAGTTCTGATGCGGAGGATACTTTCTATCGAGAGCTATCCGGGCTCATTCGTCAGGCAAAAAGCACCGACATTGTGATCCTTGCAGGCGATTTGAATGCTCAAGTAGGTCGTCTGAGCTCCTCGGAATCACATTTGGGTGGTCGATTCGGAGTCGACGCTCGCCGCACAGACAACGGAGATCGACTCCTTCAGCTGTGTGCCGATCACGAACTGTTTCTGGCAAGTACGAACTTTCAACATAAACGTTCGCACCGCGTAACCTGGCGGCCGCCAACTACAAATCAACCGTGGACCCAGTTGGACCACGTGGCCATCAGTCACCGGTGGAGAG
>NW_008751751.1:290450-323858 GCF_000715545.1 Opisthorchis viverrini | reverse complement strand
CTTTTCGCACAACCACGTGAAGGGTGGAAGAGAGCCAGAGGCGGTCAATGACTTGGCAGCGAAGTGTGAAAGCCATTACCAGCAAACTCAGCTGCGCTGGTAATTACCGTCTTCCTGGATGGGGACCCCGAGACGGGCCACATCAATGGCTAGAAACATTGTCAGATATGGCCCAGTCGCGCCCTCAATGGCGCTCGTCCATCAAAGCTATTGCCTTCAATGCATAGCTCCTTTTCCGACCCCCCTACTGGACAGCCCACTGACAGTGCTGGATTTATGCACCAATTTACCAGCTCGCGCGTGCAATGCGCATCTACCTCCACCCTCCCCCCAAATCATCGGTGAACGACACTGCGGCAGCTGCAATCACTGTACGACGAGTACGCGGTTATTACAGCTGACAATGATGATGATGGATGATGATGGATGAACTGACCAAAGTCGTCCCGTCCTTTGGTATTCACTTTGCACCCACAAATTGTAATGTCATGCTCCTGGACATGCAGTCACTGAACACGCCACTTACAATCCAGGGAGACTTACTGGAAGTTGTGGAGCGTTTTACGTGTCTTGAAAGTTGTATTAGTCCTGATTGTAGTGTGATAGGTGAGGTTAATGCACGAATCTGCAATGCTCGGGTCGCATTCGCTAATTTGAGACACCTATTGCGTCAAAGTGGTGTATCCCTGAATCTCAAGGGGCGTATGTATCAAGCTACAGTGCGGGCCGTTTTGTCGTATGACTGAGACTTGGCCTGTTCGGGCAGCGGAACTGAAAAGTCTTCAGGTGTTCGACAATCGTGTGGGTTGATATCGGCGTATCCGTAAAGGAAGCGAGTTTTCGGTTGTGCAATAGGTACATCCATTGAAGGATGCGTCCAGCACCAGAAGCTGCGTTGGTGTGCACATGTGTTACCGATGCCTAACCATCGTTTGCCGAAGAGAGTGCTGTTTTCCATGCCCAATTCAGAGTGGCGGAAGCAGAGAGATGTCAACCCTTGACCTGGCAGAGGGGTATGAAAGAAATCACGTAACGTTTGGGTGTTGTCGGTGCTGCTCGCCTTCCAGGATGGGGACCGCGTGATCCTCACTGCGCCTAGTTGGAGACACTACGAGATATGGCTGCCAGCCGATGTCAGTGGAGTCCCTGTTGTCAGTTTCTATCCAGATTGCCTGAATGGGTGTTTAGAGGTTTACACACCTCGTTATGATTGTAGTAAGCTAGCATTAAGCCCATTCACCGTCCAACTTTGTTCTTTTCCTCACAATGAGGCTTTCAAATAAACCATGGTTGCACGTCAGCGAAGCATCAGTATTGAACACTGATGTCATGCTATCGATGATGATCATGGCAATGGAAGTAGTCCATTTGGAAGGACCACAGCCGGACCATACTACTAATATACTCTTGTTATTTCGATCTCTTTTCATCTTTTCTAGCCCCACTACAATGACCGAAGCAAGTTTCTTCTACTTGGCTGCAAGCTCTGGGCACCAAATTCAAGTGTGGTCACTCGCTCCCGCTAGTTCGGAATCATCCAGCTCATCTACGCCTTATCCTTCGGTCTCCAAACCCGTCTGGACATTTGAAACAACTTCGGCACTCACTTGTGATTTGGTGTGGCATCCACGAAGATGCAAGTTGGCCACACTACACTCCTCGTCCAAATCTCATATTACGCTTTACTCCTTCCCAGGAGGAGAGCGTGAGTCGCACTATTTTTCAGAGGATGAAGCGCAACAGCGCCGGTTGGGTGAAACACACCCGATGTATTCTACTTGTTTGGCGTTCCCCCGACAAGTTGGTCGTTTCGTCGCTGTGGGTCACTCCGACGGTCGAGCAGTGGTCTATGATATGCGTAAACAACTCACCTTACGCACACGCATTGAATTGCCATCGACTTCCTCTTCTACCCTCGTGCCCAGTTGTATAGCCTGGGCAGCTCGTGATAGGTTGTTTGTAGTAGGTATAAAAAATTCCCCTGACCTGTATGTTTGTTTGGCGGCGTCTACCGAAGACACCTGTCCGAGGTTTGCCTTACTGCCACACATCCCTACTATGGATATACCTTGTGCACAGCAAAATACTATCTGTCTGACGTTACGCACCTGCCGTTTAGACAGTACCCTGGTTGCTGCTGGTTATTCCTCAGGAGAGATAATCATCTGGCAACTTGACTGGCCATTATCGCAAAATCCTGGGGACCATATTTTCTTCCGGTGCCATCCACGTCACGTAAGTGCCTTTTTCCAGGATCTTCTCAGTATCACCTGGTCTCCGACGGACACCTACACTCTTTTTACCAGTGGATCTCCTGATTTAAACCTACGCTTGTGGAGCGTCGTACCTGCATCATTTTCGGGTGAACCACTGAAAGAATTGGTCGCACCCGAGATTAGTAGGGGCTATTTGACGAACGATGTGACGTTAGATGGGTTTCTTCTGTCTACCGGTTTAATGAATGGAAGAATATTGCTTTATAACACTCAGTGTTTATCTTCACCTATCTGTGAGTTATCTGGTTTTGATGGAAATCCAGTCCGGTTCTTGATGTTTGCATTTACCAGCCAACCTCATGATGAGGTCAGATTCGTCTCTTCGTTGGAGCATAATAGGTGCGTGTCGTCTCGCATCACTGATAAAGAAGACAATTTATGTGAAGTGGCTTCTTATTCGACAGAAGTCCGCGGACCGCTGCGCAATTTGTCCAACATTGAGGATGCATCTGTTTTGAAATCCATCGATGGCTGGTCTGATGTGTATCGTAGTATTTCCCTTCCAGATTCTCCGGAGTTGTCCGATTCCGATTTCCACAGAACATCTCTTCTGGATAAACCTTTCTCTGCGCCAGTCGTTTCAAGACCGTGTTCGATTGACCAACCACACGTGTCGTCTGCCGGATTGTGTGTACCTCAGTCACGCCCAAACACAATTCTGTCTTCGCAGGCTATAGATGCTTGCTCTGCAGGAGCTACAGAGAACAGTACAGGTAGCTTGACGAAAAAATATTTGGATGACTTCCGTGCTGATATCCAACTATCACATGTAAATATGCTCTATCATTTCTCTCGATTGGAAGAGAAAGTTGAAAACATGTTTGAGCGTTTCTCAGAGGCACTTGTTGAACTGAAGAAGGAGAATGATGAACTACGTCTTCAATTGGATAGACGTTGGTACTTTCACTGAATTTTGTGCTGTTATAGTAATTTGTGCCTTGGGTTTTATTTTTATTTTTTTAATTATTGACGTCTTTTATGCTCTTCTGCACTCATTTCGGGTATTAGTGAAAATAGCTTGTGCCACTACTGTTGAACGATAAGTAGCTACTTAACATCTTAAATATCTTATGGCACCGGACGTTTCTGAAAAACTGTGCTTTACTGAAGGCCACTTTATCCAGGTTGGTCATATCAACTGAGATGCGCTGTGAGACAGTTTTGATCTTTTAGGTTTCTGATAAGAAATGTCGTTAACTTTTAGCCGTGTTTCGTCTTGATCGAAACGTTTCATTTGTCTGTAGTCCTTGAAGCCCTTAGTCATCGCTTGTCTGATATGTTTGCCTGCATTTTGGCAAAGGATACTACCCCCAGACAACTGAGGAGAGTCGGTAATAGTGTCCGTTTTCAAAAAATGGCTCGTAGTGCGCGGTAATCACAGGAATTTCAGCCTGGTAGGATTTGGTATGACAAAATCTTCACACTCCGTCAGGTGCTAGACAACGCTATGTGTACAGATGACCCACAATTTTAGCATTCCTGGATTTCCAGGGCGCCTTTGACCGGTCTGCTCTCCTTGCTACGCTTGCCAAGCAAGCAATGTCCTTGAAGTTTCTGAACATTATAAGTCCTTTATATTGTCAGACTTTCGAGGGTTTCTCCAAAAGATTCTGGACACGAAGCGGTGTCCGCCAGGGGTGCCCCCTCTCTTCATTTATTTTCACTTTTGTTATCGATGGGATAATGAGGCTAACTCTGAAAAGTTTTCAAAACCCCCGATGTTCAAATAGCTTGTGACGAAAACCTTGTCGATTTAGAATATACAGACGACATCGTTCTCGTTTTCGAAGAATAAGAGAATGCGCAGGTGTTTTTGGATGACCTAACCAAAGTCGCCCACCTTTGATATGTACTTTGCACCCGCAAATTGTAAGGCATTCTCGTGAATATACAGTCACTGAACACGCCACTTACAATTCAGGGAGAGGCGTTGGAAGTTGTGGAGCGTTTTAAGTATCTTGGAATTTAGGGTTGCATTTTCTAATTTCGTACACCCATGACATCAAAGCGTGATATATCTTTGAATGTCAAAGGAAGTGTATGCCGGGCTACATTACGAGATGCTGTGTTGTACGGCTGTGAGACTTGGTCTGTCCGATCAGCGGGACTGAGACGTCTTCTGGTGTTCGATGACCGTTGTCCCAAATTCGTAGCTCATTTAGACTGGTGTCGGCGAATTCGTAACGAGGCGATTAAAAAGGGCGTTTTCGGTTGTACAACGGGGATTTCCAGTGAAGAATGTGTTCATCACGGAAGCTGCGTTTGTAAGGTCGTGCATTGTGTATGCCGAACTATCGTTTGCCGAAGGGAGCGCTGTGAACAGTGAGGTGGCCAACCCTTGACCCTGCAGAAGTGTGTTAAAAAGATTACGAAATGTCTAGACGCTGTGTGTAAGGATTTGCTAGGCTCTTAACAACATTGTCTTGGCCGTGCTATGGTTGAACACTGATGTCATGCTATTGATGATGCTGATGGTGGTTAGATTCTGGGTGGTCTTTTCAGGATCAGAAAGTGATCACAGTGGACAAGACTGAAAACGTTTAGGGGAGTTGTGAGGAGGTGGTTTTTAATACTTCTTATAACAAACTGACGAATATTCTTAATCTGGTGGCAGTCTCTCTTGGGATGTTTGGCTGTACACTGGAAATCGGTAGGACCTTTTGAAAAACTGCTATCACTGCATCTGGGTATCCTAGCCATGGCTGATTCATTCCTTCCATCTACAAGTCAGACTTGTTTAGCGTGTGCTGTTCAAATTTAGGCAGGTTGACTATGGTTGAGTTGATACCATTCTGTCCTATGGGTGAACATGAAGCCTCTACAGGCTGTTACTTTGATCCCTAGGTTCGGGTTTGTCAAGGAATGTGTAGCCATATTTACTTGCCGAAGGTTGCTGTGAACCCTTCATAGTTTCGATACTTGTACTTTGACAGCACAAGAGAGCGGCTCGTTCTGCTATCCCTGTGTGCTGTTCCTCGTTCGCTTTACAAAAGGCAAAGAAATGACATGCGACATTCAAAAGGAACTTGGGGTTATCATAAGAAAAATCAAATCTGTAGCCAGTAATCTATTCTTCAACCGATTCAAGACGCTACAAAATGTGTTAATGCGCTCCAGTTGAAGTCTGCACCACATTTGTGGAGTGGCGAGTTAGAAAATAATGTATTGATACCTGCTCGAAATTCTATGCAAATCGTTATCACCAATGTGAAAATAACACGGTCACGTAGCGCAATAATGTTTTTTTCTTCTGAATAACAGTTCAATGTCCCAATGAGGACTTTTCTGTTACCGAGGGACGTTGTATTTGTGGTCTTTCGCTGAGTGAATAACGTCACGTGGTTACTTATTACCACTTATGACAACGCGTTTTGTTTACTTAGGCCTACCGGGGACTTTTTACTATTACCAGGCTTGCATTTGGAAATCGGATATGATACGAATTGCATGTGTGTACAGCGGCGCCGGATTGTAGCTATTATTGCGGAAGAGGCAACGAAATCCTAATGGCTTGTTTTCCGGTGGCGAACATTATGTGTATGTATTGATGCCACTTGTGCAGTTTTGATTTAATCTATCGCCAATGCAGGACGAGTTACTCACTTTTTCAGGTTAGTTCTTGAGATCCAGGAGAGAAAGAGAGCAAACGATCTAGTGTGTTCGTTCCACTATAAGAAGTATGTGGTGATTCTCCCGGCACACTGCCGTCTCCATGGTTTGTTTCCACAGGTAGAGACGCGCAACGATTACCATGGTAATGACCAGGTGCTGATTCCTTGTATAGAAAAAGTATCTTAAAATTTCACCTCCTCATGAACATGGAAGGCGAACTGTCGATTTGACACCGGAACTCTCGTGTCTTGCCGCGATCGATGCCACGACACAATAGCGACAGTTGCGTTGGTTGTCCATGGTTTTTCTGCTCAGCTGTGAGACAAAAATTGAGAGGACCAGCCATATTCACTGAATGGTTAGACCTTCTACACGGCCAAAAATTAGATTATACGCTGCCGCTAAATTGTTTTCTTAGGTTTACCCAGAACACATGCGAAGCGGGGAAGCTTTTTATTGGCGTAGTTGATGTAGACTCTGGTGTACGCAATCGCCCTTGTTCTTCACTAGTGGATTGAAGTGGGTGATATCCCATAGGAACTCAAATGCAGAATATTGTTTTCGGCTGACACGTATAAAAACGTCGGGAATTGAAAGTAAGAAGGACGTAATTATGGCCCGTCGAAAGATTTTAACAGGTTGTTTAACAGTTTCTCTTCAGAAGTGTCTCAGTAAGAAAGTGTGGTTAGCCCTAAAAAACAGTCCATTACACGTTTTCTCCTGGAGAAAAGTCATCAGTTAACTGCAGCAGGATCTGCCGCCTATCTCGGGTCATGGAATGGTTGTTGAAACCGTCGATAAATCCATATATCAGAACTCTAAATATTGTCAAGATTGGATAGGTGTGTTAGTGGAACAGGATGACGCAGTAGTCTCGTCCCTAATACCTGCCATCTGCTTGTTCTCATGTTAGTCTGACCAACTTGCACCCCAGATCTCTATTTAGTTGAGCTCGGTTTAGTTTGCTACCACAATGAGTACGAGAGTGAGAGTCCCTATGTTTGCGACTTATCTGGTGGCTACGCTGAAGCACTATCAGGGAAATACCCATGAAGTTCTTACCTAGGTATTTTACTATGCAATACACGGTTCAAACAGGGAGATAATCTCGTGTTCAGGTCCCTCTAAGTAGGATGCACAATAGTCAAGTGAACCATGCCGCAGTCCCTGTAGTTTCCACAGTAACGTCTTGAAAATTCGCAACTTGAAAGGAGATGGGATTATTGTGGGCGGTAGCCGGTTGTAAGATTTAGTTGTTCGGGGGAAAAGGGCAAGGTGAAGAGGTCAGCTAGACAGTGGGACAAGATACCTTGGTGAGGTTGACTGGAGGAACACAGGCGAGCGGAACGATGGAAAGTTCGTGAGGTTTGACTGAAGCAGATTTTGAGGAGCATGTGCCATGATAACAGCATTCACTGAGGGGAGGGTACTTCCAGGCACATGTGGTTGGTCAATCAGGAGGCTTGCACTCCATCTTATCACTTTCCGACTTAGCCCACACATCAGCGTTTTGCAGAGATCAGTGTGCCATAGCCGACCACAAGCTTTTGCAGTGCCAAGCGATATTATTTCCGTTTCACCAAACCGACCAACGTGAATGACCATAGGAGTTAGACATGCCAACGCATCCTCCATGGGCTGTTGCATCTTAACTAATTATTAATCAATCAGTATGATATTGTCCCCTAGGTCTGAGGCAGTCGTTCGATCAACACAATCGGAATGAACTGTCTGCTGTTTGCTAGGTCAGGGGCGGGACCGACGCTTCGGAGTAAGGGAAACATGGGTCAGCTTCCAGCACGATTGCAAAATATCTATCTGTATTCATGATGGCTGATTTGGAGGCATATGTCGAGCTGAATAAGAAGAATATCATCAAGTGTGAATGTATGAACTATCGCGCGAAGATCTACGTTACCTTCGAATTTAAATGATGAAAAATAGTAATGTAGTAAGAATATGGCGAGAGTGGAGTGATCGCAGAGAGTGCTTCACAATGATATTACAGTTAAAAAAGATCCAATGGATGTATGCGAAAGTTACGAACGACCGCTTTGGTTGAGCTCAAGTAAGACCGACTCACTTTAGGTGCCTCGAATGATTAATCAGCCTTTCGACCGACTTGTCTTTATTTTTTTCGATGGCGATAGACTCCTACGTCTAACACATAACTCGTCCTCACTTTGTGCTTACCATAAAAGCTGGGAGTACTGAAAGGCGGACATGTAGCCCCTAGGCCTCGCAGTTATCATTTCGCAATTCAGATTGATAAAGCGTCGATTACTTTGGTTATCTATCGCTCAGCCTCAATCATACTTGGATGCCCAACAAATAAATTCACAGGCAGCCTAGCCCGAAATTCCTTGGGCACTAAAGTCTGTTCTCTGGCGATCTGGTCTGCAGTTTGTCTTTGTGTGATGAACGTGTCTGTGGTTTCTGTCATGTCCACCTGCAATCACCTTACCTTGTTAGGAATTGACTGGATGGAGAATTCTAACCGTTGAGATGCTCCACGTATCTTTCTGATAGATTTGCGTGGTCCGACCCATTTTTTGCAGAACTATTTAGTGTTGTGCGGCGCTAATTGTAATGGTGTAATGGTTCAAATGCTCATTCACTCACTGTTTTGTGTGATGAATAGCGCAAACATACGTACTTTTAGCACGTCTCTAGCATGTCATTGCTATCAAGGTCAGCAACAATTAAAAATTCTATCAGCTGCCGTGACAACAGAGCTATCTTGTCTTAATGGTATCATGTGCTATTGTTACCTCAGTTTTCGACTCAGACGAAAACAACCATGAAGTTTGCAAATTATTACGGTAGCGCTCGATAGCGCCATAGCAACCAAGTCCCCTAGTCGACCTAGTTTTGAGGACTGAACATTTTGGGAGAAGTCGTGGTCAAAAAGGTTGATATCGTATCTATAACTAGAAGTATTAGTATGGAACAATTGAAAGTGGCAAAAAGCTAACATGGATATTTTCATGCTAACAGGGAAGGGTAACAAGCACACCGAGGAGTAATTATGTGTATGCACGGCTTTCTAAGTAACCGTGCATGCACTGATATGAATTATTATCCCATGTTCCAGACGAACCGATCAGTTTGTATTCTTATTAATTGTGTTTCTTGTCGTCGACCTATAACAATCGTTTCCAACCTGGAGATTGCAATACCTTTTATGGGAGACCTCATGGCCTCTTCCATTGGGAATTCTTACGGCTAATCGACCAACATACCATTACAGACAAGCCACTTCCTGAGTTTGGCTGACAATTTCTTCCTCAATGTATGACAAGAGTGCGCACTCCTATCGTTTCTTTACGGTTACTTGTGAATTACAGATGCCCATTTTATTTTGATTTCGAAGTAGCTTTACAAAACGAAGCTAAAGTTTCATGCGCTAGTATCTTGACTTGATTTAACTGAAAAGATGTAGACATTCTAAGGCAATCTCTACGCGTTAGCACCGAAATGTCAACAGTTGCGAATAGTTTTCACAATGGAGTCTAAATTTTCTGATGAGGTAAATGAAGCAGAAGTGTGCGCGGATACCTGTGGAGGGCTATGTAGTGCTACTGTTTTTACTAATGATTCATGAAATCCAGTGTATTGCATTAGATCTATGTTCTGTGCAGTGAGAAATGAGAAAATATGAGGAAGAGAAAACGTGGCGGTATGTGGGCGACTGGTTGTGCATGTGTGCAACGTCGACGAGCGTCCTTAGCCAGCCATCCTCGTCATCACTATGACCTTCGGACGCCACTAAGACATGCCTAGGCAGATGATGGGCAGGCATCAGAACGGTCGAATTTTATGTACAATCGTCATGCTGAGCGAAGTAGTAACCTTGCTGCATAGAAAAGGCGGCGACGAACTTCAGACGAACGATGCACAGCATTCAACGGCGGTCAGAAACAGTCATTTAGGAAAAGATGAGGTCTCAGTCCCGTACAATGAAGCAACCTTTACAGAGGCGTTGGACGCACATTTGATGCTAAGTCCCTCGTGATGCTAAAGATAATGTGTGTTCGCAAAACCATCAAGGACTTTCGTTATCTGGTTGTGACGTTGGTGTTGACAGAGCTCAAATACCTTCGAAGCTGTACGAAACTGTCGGTGCTTGCACAAACAAGTAAGGTAGGGTCTCTTGGCACGCATTATTCACGCATTTTTAGTCACGAAAAGGTGCCACTCAGGCGCTCCATTCAAAACGCCGTTTGGGCACAACCTCGAAGAATGGTGTTTGCATCAACAATATGTCGTCGTCTGTCCACTCTGTTCTGTTGGTTCTTTTTTTCCTCGAAATATTTCGGCTTCGTTCTACCGCTAATAACCGTTTTTGAGACTGTTCATTCTAGGTTCGTTCTCTCTTCCTACAAATTGTATCACATATAGTCATGGCAGACAGACTCTTATTTACTGCTGTGTTGGGTCGACTAAGTTTATATTCGTCTAGTCATCTCTGCTGGTTACAAATTCTACTCCAAACTTGGGAAACTATGTCTGGGTGTTTTTTGTATCGCTCTGAGCAGACGCATGAAAGGATGAGGCCCTCTGTGCTCAGAACACGAGTAAAGTGTTTCGGTTGTTGGCCTGTTTACAGAGGGTGGAAACTGGTTTGCAAACGTCGTATCACAATTTGCACGGACATTTTCCGTGCATTGTTAGTTCAAGGGAGAAAAGCGTTTGGACGGTAGCCTAAACAGTGATAGGAGTCACTTTTCTTAATTGTGCTCAAACTAAAAGATATAATTCCCAAGGTCCATATCATTATGCAATCCATTCCTGGTCCTTCTGAATTACTCCAGTTCTCAACAACAAAGTTTCAAAATAACAGTTTCCGAATTTACAGTTTGTGATTTGCAAGTCTGCAAACAATCAATGAAATACGACAAATACAGTCGTTTGCGAATCAATTCGCTTTTCAGGGGAGACTCTAATGGATCCCTCGTTTATGACATTCTTCAATTGAATGTGCTGCACAAAGGCCGCATTATGTTCCAGTTGGTACGATATTCGAGATACCACAGTATATTTGCATGAAGGAAACGACTTACAAGGTTGCGAAGAGTTTTCAGCAACCTTGTGAGTACTTTCTCCATGAAAACAAATGGAATAATTTGGGTGGTTGTGAATTACATGCAGCAAACAGATGGTTTCTTAGTTTTTTCGCACACTAAACTATTTTAACAGACACCCGTTGCTAACGTCGGATATTCGTTGTGCGTTTCCACGGCTACGGTCTCGTTTACTTGTATGTAGAATTACTATGGTATCGGGACAATAGAAAAATTACCAGTCTCTATTTCAGCTTTAGCTACAGTTGAATCTCTGAGGAAAGGGATTGGTGGTAACGGGAAAATTTCGATTGGGAAACACAATACAGATAAACTATTCGTCCTGGTCAAATTGTATCGCACACGACATGAACAGACTTCTAGGAGTGAAAGGAAACTAGAAGCCGATCACTTGCGAGAAGGATGTTCTACCAGCTAAGCTCATGAGTAGCTGTCCTACCTCATAGTAATGCTTTCAGACTTCGCCACGCATCTACCCAACCGATTACAGACATCGAACCCACCTTTGCCCCTCAACTTTCCCTGTCTAGGCCAACCTGGCAGTATCCCGATCCTTGTGCCTCCTTCAGGTGGCATGGCATTTAGGCAGTGAAAGGGTGCTACAGTTGAACGATTATTATTATTATTATTATTATTATTATTATTATTATTATTATTATTACACCAAAATGTCTTTCAACCATACTGTGTTTAATTGAGTTTTCCATTCGAACAGCCACTAGACTCATCGTAGATGTGCATAATTTATAAAGTTTTCCTTCATAACGTTGCTTTGCCTACAATTTATCGATGCAATGTCCCGTTTGTGTTCAAATTTTTACAAGCCTTATTTATAGTTATGTTAGAATTTGGTGGTTTGGCCGCGTATTCATTCGACGGAAAGTTCAGTGTTTCGAGGCATGAATAACAGTGTTGCTGAGAATGTGAACAAGAGTCTACCAATGGCATTTGACAAGAGCATTCTTTATCTCATCGGTAGCATGCGTGCAGTTTTGCTGACTTCTGTTTTTAAATCCAAGACTGCACCGTATCACCCGCATCCATGCGTCGTTCGTCTAGCTATCAGTACACATAGCTTGTTGTGCAGGTCAACTTTCCAGCTATCATCTGCAATTTGGTCATCTTGGTTAGATCAACTGCAAAAGGTAGCATGCGCTTAATTAGCCCCACAACCCTATCCGTTAAAACTTGCACACCGTCCAAGTTAAGCTGCGAATGGAAATGGGCAGAGACATCGATCAGATTTATCCACTGTTGCTCTTGTTTTGTGGCGGGGAAAACAGGGCTCTCATCGGCAAACGATGTTTTGACATGCGCAATACACGGCCTAACCAACGCAGGTTCTAGTACTAGACACATTTTTTAAAAAATAGAAGGTCCCATCGCATGCGCAATACCGGCCTAACCAACGCAGGTTCTAGTACTAGACACATTTTTTAAAAAATAGAAGGTCCCATCGCACAAACGAAAACTGGCTTTCTAATTGTCCCTTTACGGACTCTCCGACACCACCCGCCCATCACCATAACCGATCACCGAATAACAGCCCCATGGATAGTGGTCATTTTGAATAAACAAAAGTTCCTGGTTTGTCGACTAGCGAACTGATGTCGAATGTATTAACTCAAGACAGGATGAAAGTGAAGGCGCCCGTTTCGAAACAAGAAAGTTTTGTTAGACTTTTACACTAGACGTCATCAAGGCTTGTTGTCGAAGGTTAACACGGATGTATAATCCGTTTCCACTGGGTGCCTCTCTAGAAACCTGAGAGCGAAGTATAACCAAGTTATTTAAGCCTGGTCGAAAATAGTAAAATAAAGTCCTATATAAGGATCTTGCGTTCCGTAGCTTTGGCACCTTCAATGATTGGCAAAACTGCCCGTCTTCGTACCCGTACAGTCGGCGGATTTCAGGGGTAAAATATACGGGTCACCTATTTGTTTTCCACCCTCTTCCTTCTACGTACCCTGTTGCATGTAAAAATTGCAACAAGAAAAGTATGTATCCACTATTTGCATTGTAACTTGACTGAAATCCTCGATGAAAGCAACTGTCCTTCTGGAGATGAATCAAAGCTGCTTACAAACATCCCAGCGCTGCTCTAAGTCACTACTCGACTCCTAGAGGATTTCAAAGACGTAGTTAACTCTGGCTAACCAGAAGGTGGGACCTAGAGTTTGTAGTGAATGATATATTCTAAACAATAAAACTACAAGCTGTCTCGCTACTTGTATCTTGGATTATCTACTCGTTCTCCTACTCAAAGGGCACGGTAGGTGAAATCCACTCAGCTGTCGTTCGACTGCATTTGAATATGTTCTAATTGAACGGGGGGTTGGTCCAATGCAGCAGTTGTACACAGTATTTCATCTTAAACAAGCAAAGAAGGCATTTTGATATGATTATTGAAGACTAAGATAGATCAAATCATTTTAGCGTACTCTCCATTCCCACCACCAGAAACCCCGCACAAACCACCACTCAACCCAGTTTTTACTACGTTCAGTCTCTCTACGAACAGAGATATCTAAATAACTACTTATTCCTAGAACAGAGAGCAAAGATCGTCATACAGCGAACAGCTTTACATGGCTGTTGAATATGAACTTGAGGGGGATAAAAAAAGTCCAGAATTTCCTTTAAACGGAAAACACTAGCATTACAAACTGTCCAATGCGCTTGACGATTCTAGACCCTAGGTGAAGTGTCAGAAGTGTCAGATCCTCACTTTCCATGGCAACATCTGTCAAACCTGTTAGTCACAAACGGAATCCTGTCGACCAATGAGGTTTTGGACATTCTATACTGCCTAAAGATTATGTATACTTGCCTTAGGTCTTCCTTCAGATTGAGCTGTAATTTTGTCAGGAGGCCGGTGGTCTGACAGTCGCATGTGCATTAGTTTTATGCGATTCAAACAGAGTGGAAATGGACCTCACCTTCCCAGTAGAAAATATCCTTCGTATTTGGAAAGTGAGAGTCCGAAATCGAAGCATTGGACATTTTAGACAACAGATTGCTTGATGTCCTCCGTTGCTGGGGTCCAGGTTCTGCAGCGAAATGCCTCACAATCCAACTCTAACGAAAACACCCATTCTGTGCAGCTTCTGTCAGCTGATGGTAAGATGTTTCAGTGAATTTATCTGGAACAATTTTTTTAGAATCCCTAAAGAGAGATGAGAATACGCTTGCGATTCAGTTCTCACGATATTGGGGCTGTTGTGTGATCTCAGCGGACGCAATTCATACAACAGAGGCAGTTTGCTTCAAATATTAGCAATAATCCGCGAATTTGACGATAATTATTCAGTCCTTCCTGAACAACCTAGCATCCCTGCGCTTGGTGAACTTTGGACGCCTTTTACAAGGTCTATTCTGTGTTGATAAGAAAAGACAATAGCAAATGATTGTGGAACAAGCGAAGATTGAAGCCACTCTAGCTGCAGTAAGTGCTGGCATGGCCAAGACACGCACATCAGACAAAAGATATCCGTCATACAGAGCCAGATGTGATGGCAATAACGATGCACAACACCATGCAGTGTTGATGAAAATGTTACTAAGCAGCACTGTAGTTTTGATTCTTCCCATTTTTCCCGCCCGTTCGAGACAATACTGTCTTCTATCACTTTGTTTGATGCTCCCAAACATTGGTCAGGTCAGGCTTGATAAAGGACGCCGCAGTTGGTACTGCTAACTCGCCATGCAGTGTTGATGAAAATGTTACTAAGCAGCACTGTAGTTTTGATTCTTCCCATTTTTCCCGCCCGTTCGAGACAATACTGTCTTCTATCACTTTGTTTGATGCTCCCAAACATTGATCAGGTCAGACTTGATAAAGGAACGCCGCAGTGGTGCTGCCAACTCGTTGCACATGATAAATCTCAAATGACAGAGCTTCGTTTTCGACTATGATCACACTGAAGATAGATACTGGGGACACATCTGAGAAAATACGCGTTCTGGAAACGTTGATTATCGATTTGTAAGAGGTAAATTGACCAACCATCACAGGCCGCAGCCATCAACTGTTGTGCAAGCTCTCTCCCCAAGCAACCAATACTTCTTTTTTGGTGTACAGAAGTACCGTGAACTCGGATTAGAAGGCGGAGACCAAGAAGGGTCCAATCCACGGCAACATCAATAATCACGTTGCGTAGCACTCGGCATTTTGTAGACCGCGACTTTCTCAGACGGTATGATCATGAATGTAAATGGCTAAACCCTGACTTGGGATACCCAGTCCCACATTCTGTTTACCGGCATGGATGCAGCTGATTAGAATGTCTTTCAGTAGGCGTAGCCAGTTACAAAAAGACTGCCTGATATAATTACCCAGACGTCTGAAGGTGGCTAACCTTTGTGCAGAGCGTTGGTAAGAGTCCATTCACTGTAAGTACCATTCATACCCTCACAAATATGCTGAAGAGGGACTTCGATCTGCGTGAATCCACACATCGCTCAATCCTCAGCATCCTCACTTTCCCTCTTCCAACTGATAACAGAAGCGTAGAACAGTGAAGCGTTGCAAGAGATGAAGGACTGACATAAAATAAGACACAGGTAAATGAAAACCAGTTGAGTTAGGTACCGAAGGTGTGAGGAGTGAAACACTTCTTGTCTTGACCAACGACTATCTCTTTATAGCTCGGGAAAAAAATTGCATTTATACCAGTGAGTTCACACGGCTTGTAAAGGAAGACTTAATTTTGTGGTGATCCTTAACATTTCACAGAAAGGGATGATGGGACGTCTAATTTTCACTGACTAAAGTGCCTTCCAAAGCACAATAGGTATATTTTTCATGGTTTTTCCTTGATGTAAAACTGCTGGAATGTGTGTAGATTTTTCTGTCTTGGGATTCAAATACATCGATCTTGACCATCAGACCTGAGACGTCTGTGAAATTCTCACACTACGATTCAACTCACCAGCGTTCGGAGTAAAACAACACCAAATCTTGTACACTGTGAACGATGAGCAACTCTGCTCCATAAACAGCTGAGTTTCAAAAGTCGTTGCAGGAGTGTATTTTCTTCGGCAGGGCTTAGAAACTTCTGCTCGATCCTTAGATGCTATGCACCACTGGGATTCCATTTCAGCAAATAGGTTTTATTCATAAAAATTTGGACAACTAAAAGATTCAGGCAAGATGTACACCCAGTTCTGACGGGGATGATGTCATTCACTCTCACTCAGAATTTGCCTCCATGCTACAAAACACTTGCAAGGTTTCCGAGGAATACACTCATTTGTGAATCAATTTGGTTTTCACGAGAGACTCAACTGAATCTTCCGTTTATGATATTCTACAACTGAATGTGCTGCACACAACCTTGTGAGTAGTTTCCTTTATGGAGATTTACTGTGATAGTTCGAATATCGTGTCAACTGAAACATGAAGCATCACATTCAGTTTGTAGAATATCATAAACGAGAGATTCAGTTGAGTCTCTCGTGAAAGCCAAATTGATTTGTAAATGAGTGTATTTCTCGAAAACAGTCTAATTCGGGTTCAAGTAGAACATAGGGTTGACAGAAACTCGGGGACTGCGCCCACCCGATGAGCCCCAAGAAGGGCATAACCAGTCGTGGGCTGTCAAAGAGTTTTCAGCAACCTTGTGAATAGTTTCCTTTATCAAAAAGTTGCAAGGCTTATTGATATCCGGTTGTTACATTGAATACATACAAACATGTATCTTGTCTAGCCCATAATCGCACCAGATGGCACCAGACGAGTAAGATTACCAGAAAAGCTTGTGTTCGCTCACATGTTCCGGATCAGTGAAATGACAAAAATTAATGCCAACGGAAAATTCATTAGAGATTCCTGCACAAAGCAGGCAAACAGCTAAATCTATAACATCGGAACGCTCACTTTTGAGGCCAAAAACATGCGTCATAAGCTCACCGGTATAGGGTTTTTAGAAGCCGTTGTGGGGTACGTTTGTAGGTTATGCTTTTGGGAAAAGTGGCGGAGTATATATCAGGACAACAACCACCCAAATTGACGCTAACGTTCCGATCTTGATATATTTTGACAGACTATAGGACAGGATGACAACTCCCGTACTTGCCAGCAAACAATCCACAAGAAGTTAACATCTTTGTGGCCAACTCGCACTACCAAAGAGGAGACAGCCCCAACAAATGATTTCGATTACTTTGGCGTTAGGAACAGATGTACGGGTGGGATGCCTACCTCAGCTCACCGGTGGATTGTGTCCGAATACGCAATGGACCTTTGAAATTTCAATTTCAGGCTAAGATAAACTGCAGATATTTATTTAATGCAAATCATTTGTGCTTTCATCAACTTGGTGTACTGACCAGCTGGGCGCTGTCAGTCATTCCACTGTCTTCGCTTCATCTGGGGGATGGTCATTCACTAAGGGTTTTCACCCATTAGAATTTGGTTTATAGCTGGATAAAACTGTGGTTATTTCTATTAGGAAAAAACACATTTGAGCTGGGTGCTTCGTAAGACGGACACACTATCATCTGTACCGAAGTTGCACGCGTTATTCTAGCAACATATTTTTAGAGACATATGTGAATATGTCTCTGTAACATTGACGAACTCAAATTTACGTAATGATGTTATCTCCAGGGTAGAATCCATGCCCCAGGACCTTTCGAATTTTTAGATAATCTCACCGATACGAGAAGGTCTATCGCATCACTGGATATAACAGCCGATAACAACTTTCCACGATATTTATGTAGAACGAATGTTTCGGCTTTTTCTGCAGCTGAACTGAAATCGATTCACACACCAATTACTACATGCGATAGATGACATAAGTGAAGAATTTCAATGTTTTCAGATGAACAGAAACGAACAAAAATGAGAAGAGGTTGGTTATCTTGATATGTTTCCACGCAATCTAGTTTTTCTTTCTCATTCTCAAACTAGCTTACAGTTATGCTTTATTCGGTGCTTAGTTTTTGTCTTCTAACACACTAAAAACGAGGGACCAACTTGTTGTGCTGGTCCATGTTTTCTCAGAGAGACTGGTTACTTTGTTAGGCCGCAAAATTTCAGTGGTTTTGCAACAACACAGATCCAAATTGTGTTCCATGTCATCACGAATTTCGCACGCTTATTACCGAAATCGGCACACACGAAGATTGGAATTATTTTTGACAAATTATTTTCATGTGCTCACTGACCAGAGTTAGACTAGCATCCACATGTACCCACCAAACTCACATTAGGTTATGTGAACATCGAGCGTGGCACATACGGTGCTAAACTTTTGGTATAAGATACCAAGCTATTACCAACTAGTGCAGAGTGCACGATGCGTGCTGCTGTTTCTTCTGCCAATTTCTTATCATACAATTCCGTCAAGAAGTTTTGCAAAGTGTGAGTGCTCACACAGTTGCTCAGTTAAGTTAGTTGCTGGTCAGATCCAGAATCACACTAAGGTTAAACCAATATGTGATACATAACTTCTGGTTTGGTTAAACTGGAAACTATAGCTCTATTGCCAGCCACAACACAAGCGGGTCACTCTAGAGCATTCCAGGTCTTCATTCTAGGTCAGTTCGTTAGACGTGGCTGTAAGGATAGACGGTCGGTTCTAGTCTTTCTAAAAGGGTAGTTCTATAAAAAAGCTCAATGCTTGGTGACGCATTCTTTCCCTCCTTGTTTGAGTGTCTCAGCCCTCTTGCGTGAACAAGTCAAATCAGTGTCTATTTCTGAAAAGTTTTCAACGCAGTCAACTCGCACTGTACTGACGCGGTGTCCGCGAATTCGTGACCGAATGGAGCTTCAAAATAGAAGAAAGGCGTTCAGCAATCAGCGCACCTGATGTGTTCAACTAATTCCACCAAATCGAAGGAACGAAGTTTTGTGGCTTTGGTATTCTTAACAGGAGTTCCCATCCGGAAGATCGTTCCACAGTAAATATGAGAAGATTCCTGATAATTGGTAACGGAAAGGATGATCTGCATCATTTGATGTTGCTTTTTCATAGCAAGACTTCCCTGTTTGAATCTCCCATTCAAAATTACACTCCTGAATTCTTACCAAAGTAAACAATCTGGGCGAGTGGGCTCGAGTGGTTAGAGGGCGAATTCACTAACCGGAAGGAACCCGACCTCTGCCTCTCGACTTCCCCTGTCTAGGATTGGGCAACCTGGCGGTATCCGAGCCCTCGTGCTTCCCTAGGGTGGCATTGCAGCTAGGCACCGAAGAGGTGTTACAGATGAACAAAGCGACCACTATGGTCCTGAGTTTTAGTTTTCCTTCTAATCACTACTTTCAAAAGCAGGTAGTTATGTGTCGAAATAATGGTAGCTCGGGTGCGTCAATCGGCTGTTGATAAGCTGACATTTAACAAGGTGGTTTCATCCAACAATATACACCTGACACTCATCAGGGACAAACTGAACCACATGGAGAAGCACTAGTCACATCTGATGACCACCATCTAGAAAACTGTGGAACCGTAACTGTTGCGAAGAGACTCAACAAAAATGCCAAAAGACTCCAGAATATATAAAGGATTACGAACGAAAAATGCTGAAGAATGAAGGAGTACTTCCCAAATTCTCCTCACTTCAACGGACTCCGGAAGGTGCACAGAAAAACGGTACGGTCTACAACATCCGTTGTTGAGACGCTGACTAACGTTGTAGAAGGACTTTATAAGAATGTGGAACACCTTATCAATGGATCCCCGGCCCAATAAAACCAGCTTGATTTGTAAATGAGTGCGTTTGAAAAATCAGATGGAAACTGGTGTTCTGGTAAACTAAAAGGTTTACGGCAACTGGGTGGTTGCACCCACCTGAGAATGGCGAAACTATTAGTGGACTGTCGAAGGACTGTCGAAGCCAAGTTGTGAGTAAATGAAAAACCTCAAAACGGCTATTGTCCTCTAGTATCTGAGGTGGACTTAAATCTAGCGTATCCTTAGAGACGATCAATTGGGTTTCAGGCGCAAAGTTACGGATGCTTCAAATTATTGATGACAAAACGGCAACTGCATCTGTTATATAAAGTCAGAAGAATATTGTAGTAGGTAACATTCTACTTCTAATTTATTACTAGAAAACATACTACCTGTATTCGGTATTATTGCCAACCACCATTTCTTTCAAACCTTGGGAAAACTTTTGAGAAGTTTCGAAGTTACGAAAAACAGGTACTTTTCGACAAATAATCTTATTTGCGTTTCAGTTTGGTTCTCGCGGGAGATCCAGCTGAATCTCTTGTTCATGGTATTCTTCAACTGAGTGGGCTGCACAAAGGTCGCTCCATATTTCAGTTGATACGATATTTGAGACATCGCAGTATATTTTTATTTGAAGAGTATCATAAACGGAAGATCCAGCTGAGTCTCCCGTGAAAACCAAATCGGTCTGAAAAAGAGTTTCTGTGGAAATCAGTCCAACTGGTGTTCAAATAGAACATAATGTTGACGGAAACTCGAGGACTGCGCCTACCTGATGAGCCCCAAGTAGGGCGAAAGCGGTCGTGGGCTTTCAAAGAGTTTTCAGCAACCTTGTGAGTAGTTTCCTTTATGAAGACGTATGTTTATGGAAAGGTTTACTAACACATGGTAGACTTATTGTTGGGCAACGTTTCGCTTTTTACACAAAAGTTTCATCAAGCCAAGAGACTAGGTTACTAGGTTGGTCGAAATCTAAGGCGGAAGGAGAATCAACCAGCTAAGTCAATCTAAATCTGTATTAGGTGTCGGCCAATGGACTTTCATGTTAGAGAGGATCACCAAGTGCTAAGTTGATGGGGAAACTTTAATGGACTTAAGTCCAGATTCTGGTCCACGTGATGATCCCACTTGAACTTCGTTTGCACTTTTCGTCCGACTGTGTGGATGAGCTGGTGCTACGAGAGTTGATAACTTCGCAGCCACGTGTCAACTCGGTTTACCTTAGACCACTATTCATACGCTCACCAGTTCCACACCCTTTACTCTATTTACGCTTTTGTGCTTTGTAATTTCCACCACCTCGGATGCCAGCCGCTGCGATGGGAATCGCAGTCTCCGTCTTAAGGCTCCCACATTTTCCAGATCTATTCCGTCCTGTATCTAACGCATGTACCGCTATCGCTATCGATCAGCGTTTGGTATTCTTCCACATTTCTTGATGGTTTGTTTATCCTCCTTTTATGTTCACTAATTCTGATGTGCAATTTCCTGGCAATTTGTTCTATGTAAACCTTAGTGCAATCGTTGCAGCTAATTTTATACACACAGTCCCTAACCCTTTCAAACGGGGGGGGGGGGGTTTCAGTTGCACCAGAACTGAGCAGAGTTTTTTCCTTCTAGAAATCTACTCTAATGTTGGCCAAGTTCAGCGGTCTTCGAATATCCTCCGATGTTCCTATTTTATATGGACTGACTGCTGTTCCAATCTATTGATTACTGGATCTAGATACCGGAGCCAATATCCTTCTTAATTGCCGCCTAACCAAACTTACTGGGTACCCAATTTCTTGAAGCCCGCTGGCAATCTTGATTTGAGCTGCTGTCCGGCCGTTCTTTTGCGCATAGCGATCTGACTCGAAAAAACACCGATGAGACATTACTGGCGTACACAGACTTTGGATGTGCTGATGAGTAATTGAAGAGAGTAGTTTTAGAGTAGTTTAAGACGGTTCCTGTGTCTGCTGGTTTCTGGTGAATAATAGTTTTTAAGTTTCCACCACTCTAATGTTTTATTCAGTCCAGGAAGGGTAGTGCGCCGAGGTCAACTTCATCTCCATGTTAAACTTGATGTGATGATTTAAACTATTGAGACGGTCATGGAAGCTATCCTCGTTATCACGTTTGATTACAGTGAAGGTATCGTCAACATAACGCCAAAAGACTTTCAGTGGACAATGATAACCGGCCAAGGCCATTTTCTCGAAGTCCTCTACGTAAATAATAGCTAAAGCTGGGGATATTGGATATCCCAGCTAAAGAGATTGTCCTTGTGAGTAATCACCTTTGTCGAAAACACACTGATCGAGATTCAAGTACACTCTTATGCCTTCAACTATTTCATCCAGCGAGAGATGTGCCGTTCCCCAATTGTCGTGTCTGCCACTAACAAACTCTTGGTTACCTGCAGAGCATTTGCCCTAGGGATGTTTGTGTACATTGAGATAACGTGTGATCTTATGAAGAATTCGTCCATCCCCAAAGGAAGTCCGCGACTTTATTAGCGAAATCGTATGAATTCCTAATGAAGGCAGTTGATTTCCACGTGATTAGTTTTAGCTCATGTGGTGGCGTGTCTATACCATCCCCTATTGGCATTACCAAAACATCTAACGTGTGCATATTTGGCAGTCCGTAGAGTCGTCGTTGGATCGCACTTCTTTGGTACAACCGATGCCACTTACCTTAAATATCTACCAACTTCAACCATTATTCTTATTCATTATGTATGTTGTTTGACTCAAGAACTAATATACACAACTAAGGCGTGCACCGAAACACAATATTTGGTACCATACTACATCATACAGAGAGCTATCTGGTCGAAAAAACTGCTTTTGCGTTGCATTTTCCTCCTGTCTCGTCGAAAGCGGTAGTTCAAATCGTTCTTCAACTGGGACATTTCACTTCCTTATAATAAGGTCAATAAACCTCTACATGTTTTTCAGTTTTGCTAGACATGTTTCGTAGCCGGTAATTGTTTATTTTCATCGCTGGTTCGGCCTTTTTTTTGCGCATCGTAACAAAGATTCATTGAATTGTATATGGTAGCGAAAATCAGCTGTTGCTATTATTTCCTGGTACAGAGGTTTGACCAGATTTGTGCTTTGAGATATTTTGTCGCTGACATAAACTTGATCACCATAAGGTACATATTTTCGCGTCTGCGGATACTGTACGCGTGAATTCGAACGTAATTACTCAGCATTGTTAGTTTTCCTTAAATCGTAAAATACTAATGAAGAAGAGACCATCAGACAACTGGAATCCTGATAGCCAAATATTCTGGTTGGATACTCAGTAAATCTTGAAACTCTCCTCGCGAACCTGATAGACAATATAGTCACCTGATTTTACTGCATTTGCACAATGGTGTCTGATTAAAGGATTGGTTCTTTTGTAAGTTCACGCGCTTAAGAAAAGGCAATGGAATAATTCTTAGTCAAAGTTTACACTTCCACAAATAACGATCTGGTATCTTAATAAAGCAGCCTATCTGGAAGACGCCGGTAACCTGAAAGCTGTCCTCCATTCAGTTTCATGAGCACGAAAGTCATTTGCTAATTAAATGCAAACGATAGTCATACATTCACAATATATGGATTCAGAGGAACGCTGTTCTAAAATAAATGATAGTTTCCACCTTTTGGAGGAAATTTGTACCCAAGAGATAGCAGCCATCAATTGATTTCAGCCCAAAAGGAGTAAATTCAACCCAAGTTTATTGGAAAAAGGCATACATGGGTCATGACCAGTAATAAGGAATTTAAAAATTGAAAAACCAATGTTTCACGACTGTGTATCTAATGAGTTCATCAGGAAAGTATTTAGTACATTTACTCTTCTTCTTCCCCCTCCTCTTCCTCCTCTTCCTCCCCCTCTCCCTCTTCTTGTTCTTCCTGTTCTTGCTCCTCCACCTCCTCTTCCTTCTTCTGTCCCTCTTCTGGTTCTTCCTCCTGTTCTTCCTCCTCTACCTCCTCTTCAGTACTGCTGCTCTCAGGTTCCTCAGTTGTAACCCCATCCTCATCTATACCACCATCCGTTTCTCCCAGTCCATCAGTATCGTCATTACCGTCAACTTCAGTTTCAGGATTTTGTTGCTCTTGCTTCTGAGTAGAAGTGCCTAAGGCGCTAAGTCCTTCAGTGGTAGGTGGAATTACAGCTGCATGGCTCATGACAAGGCAAACGGTCAAAGCCAGTATAAGCACGTGTGACGAGAACATTTTTACAAGGTACTGTAGGATTGGAGAATGAATGATACTGTCAACGGTTTTATACTGGTTTGCATGTGTTCTCCACGTGCACCGTTGGGCTTGACCTTCAGTTTTCAATCGGATTGGCTGTCACTGGAAAGCACCTATAGGGTTTGAGTCGTGTGAACGCCGAACAGACA
This sequence comes from Opisthorchis viverrini, assembly GCF_000715545.1. Classification (NCBI taxonomy): domain Eukaryota; kingdom Metazoa; phylum Platyhelminthes; class Trematoda; order Opisthorchiida; family Opisthorchiidae; genus Opisthorchis; species Opisthorchis viverrini. Next base: position 299,812 of record NW_008751751.1, on the reverse strand, counting down.
GCTGTGAATACACAAGTCACATAGGTAGCCATCTAGACGGGATAATGTTCTTGAAAAAACCTTCCCATAAACCTGAAATTTTTAACAAGTAACGGACATCAGAAATGAATGACTGGTTATGTTGAGAGGTGGTCGGCTGGTTTCTGTCAATCAACAAACTGCAGATGATTTCTCTTCGTGTTCAGTCGATAAGACAATGTTTCTGCAACTCACGTGTTGTTGAGCGCGTATCTCAATCCGTATCAAGAAGTTGTTTGTTAACACTGGCTGTGGACAGAACATCAGGCAGTTCGTTGTAGTGATAGAATGTCCATAAAAATTTCCTGATCAATAGAAGAACTCAAGCTCCTAGTAAGGCACAATTGGGAATTTTATGTTAAGCTCAGAATGCTAATGTAGAATTTTTCACCACTCTGTAAACACCATTTTCTCCAGGTCGTTTTCAACTGCCCCGTTAATCCTCAAAATGCCAGCACTGGCAATCTTTCTTAAAAGTTTTATGCTATGCCACACGTAAAGTCTATTGAATCAGAAGCTGAAAGCGACCAAATGGTTTTAGATACAACCTGTATCCTGTATCGGATTATCACGACACGCGTGAGTAAAGAAATGAACTACCTGTTTTCAACCTAGACAATTCAGAGGCATAAGGAACTAATTCGACCTAAGTCTAAGAACCTATAGATACAGATATGTGGATGTCATTGCCATCCAGAAACCACTTCCAGAGTTTAGCTATTTGAAACTATTCCACTCTCTACACATTCGTCGTGGAATGAAAATAACCATGTAAACCGGCAAATTTTAGGGTTTATCGTGGCTGAGAAAGTGAGAATGAATCCTCGAGTCAGTCCTGGTTAGTAGTGTCTTTTTTACACCAGCGACTCTCAGTCTTCTAATGGCTTCAAGACATCTAACTCGGGCAGCCCTAATCTAACTCAATATTTGATCAAGTGATTCATGCGGATAAATATTGTTCTTCTGTGACCCCGACATGATTTTCCGAAAAGAGAGTAATGAAACAACCCCCTGGAACAGACCAGTATGAAGTAAACAAAACTTGCTTTAAAGACATTCGGTTTCTCAGTAATGATCATCAGTTTGGCACTAGGTTCCTTTGGTATGATTTCACCAGTTTTTGGAAGAGATTCTGAGGAATACGGTAAATTGATGGAATTTACACAAACTGTGGTACATTGTTACAAGAACAGCTATTACACGTCATATGTATCACTTACATCAGTCTCCCCCAACAAAGACCATTCAAGGTCGTTCAACAGGCCTCACATGGAGGAAGTTGCCTCTTTCGGAAGGACAATGAACAAAGAAGTAGTAACGCATGTGTGTCGATGATGATACAATGATGGGCTAACTCAAACTTATCGACATGCGCTTATCATATAACGACGGTAATATGAAAAATGTCGTGCTTTATTTGAAACACTTGTTTTGAAGAAACGAATGAAGAGGGACAAAGAAGTGGCTTAGTGCTAGCTTACTACAGTCAGTCCGAGGTGCGTACACCTCCAAGCATCCATTCAGGTAATCTGGATAGAAACTGACAACAAGATCGCCACTGACACCGGTTGGCATCCTCCGGTTGCAGCGTCTCCAACAAGGCGCAGTGAGGATCACGCGGTCCCCATCCTGGAAAACGAGTAGCACCGACAGCATCCAAGCGTTTCGTGATTTCTCTCACCACCACTCTGAATTGGGCATGAAAAACAGCACTTCCTTCGGCAAACGATAGTTGGACATGCGCACCACAGTGTAATTCAAATTTCTATGGTATGTCGATCTCTAAAGGCTAAATTACAGTTATAACATCTTAGGTGTCAATCTCTTGTTTGGCCAGTGAGTTATGGTTCATCACTGATGTCTCTCCAGTGGACACCGTATAACGCAAAAGACTGTTCCGAGTCGAGCTTTAGATGCGGTTTTTCTAGAAGACAAGCACACAGTGGTACTTTTTTTAGAGTGATATTCACTGAAAGAGAAACTCTAGTGGATTTTTTCACATGAGGTCAGCTGCAAGTGGTCTTTTCAAGAAGGTGGTTTTCATAGAGCTTTGTGCTATATGAGTGAAATCAAGTTATGTAAACCATAACCACTCAAGAGTAACGGTATTTTCTTTGTCTTTCTCTCCATTCAAAAGTCGTATCGGTGTAAAAGTATGCGAAGAAAAGAATTCGTCTCCTGATCTTTGTCACAATAATGGTTTACGTTAGGGAGACAATGAGATAGGTCTTCTCTTGGAGATTAAAATGTGGTCCGTCGAGTGGTATCGGCTTTGAGGTCAATCCACGGGATCAGATTGAAGTGGTCCCATTAAAAGGGTCGATTATACTTGTAAAACCACTGCGTGTTTGTGATTAAGCATCAACCGACTTTGTCTATCAAAAGCCAATTTTAGTTGTCAAACCCTTGACTTAATGTTAAACACTATTGACGTTTTCGACACCTCTCTACCCATTGAAATACAATGAGGAGCGTACAACGCCACTCACAAAACCTTTCATACCAAGTTGGTCACTGGGTACAGCTGTGACTAACATAGCCTTTCGGTCATCCGGTTTGGGGAATGGGAAATGTATGGCGACCTGTTCCCTAAAATTGTTAAGCGTTCTGACGGTCTGGCGCCGAGCACCACTGCTTTGCCGTCAGACATTTGAACCAAGGGCTTAGGTTGAAGACCCCGGTTGTCATTCTGTCTAAGAATGGGCGCTCTAGCAGCATCCCAGCACACGCACAACCATGAATTACACTAACAAGTAATCTCATACTGAAGTGACTATCGCCATCAGCCGGGTCGCCTCATTTGCTGCACAAACCAGGGCGGGTAAGCAAAAATAGGCTACTGATAAGGCCCCCCTTCTTTTTTCACAGGTTGGCTCTTTCCTGATTAATTTACCCATTGCTAACGACAGCTTCGTGGCGTTAACTGCTACATCCATGGCCACCTCGGCTGCAGTGATCATAGACACTTCGACATCATTCTTTAAATCTCGACGCTCGACGTTCATCTAGCAGCCTTAAACATTCGCACTCTGAACCAATTTGGCCAACAGATTGTATGTTGTTTTTATACATGTTGTGAGAAAAACAATCAACTGATTACATTTCAGTAGTCTACCAAAATGGACTTTATTCAGCACAGTTATTCAAGGATGACAGGGAAGGCCACTGTGCTCTATTCGGATTTTCTGTTTTCATGAAGTACTGATGTACTGCGGGTTCTCATCCTTTTGAAAATCATGTTTGAGAACCTCAGTCATGTTGTGATCGAATTCACACACTCCAGGTAGTCAGGGGCTTACTTTGTGCCTTTTTGTAAAATGAACCGAAAACAAGAATTTTGCATCCAAGCCCTTGTGTAAGTCATTTTCGGAAACGATTGGAACAGTATTCGTTGAAAATTATAGTTTAGTTGCTTAAAAACATCAAACACAAGCTAAATGTGACAGGACCTGTGTGAAACGCTCTAATTAGGGGTTGTCTTTCTTGCAGTGAGCATATCACGTAAGCAAATGAAAAATAGACGTTAACTTGTACTGCATCGCCAAAGTACACACAACCAACGAAACCAAAGTAGACCAAACGGACAACTGCCAACCAAACTTACGATGGATCAGGAAGCGTTCTTTGATGTACTGTTTACGAAGCAAAGCTGTAGAGGCGATCTGCCCAAAGCATTTTAATGGCACAGGAGTTGGCTCTGAGTACATATAGTTTGGGGAAACGTTTTTGAAACTTGATTCATTGTACCTGTAGCACTCTCAGTTTGTTATTTTCATTCAATTACCTACTACAAAAGTCCAAATTTTCTGCTTTAATTGGAGAGTTTAATAGGCCTGAACTCTACATTAGCTCCAGCGCTGCTGTCATACGTTTAATTTTATCACTGATTCATTTCGATCATCGCGATTTCTCTGTTAAGCCAACATAAACCTCAGCAAAAGAACCTGATCCTCTGAAGAGCTAGTGGCGGCTTTGGACTCATCAAGCCTGGAAATCAACCCGGAAGTCATATATATCCTTATGTTAGTACTATCGAATTTGTTTCAGTTTTCCTTATTCTCCAACTGATATAGGAACAGAAGAGTATTTTTAGTTGTCGCTCAAAGGCTAAAAACGTGGACTTGTCGTGGTGTAGCGTTCAACCCAACAGTTAACAACACGGTTGACTAAAAGCAATACCAGTACTACGCTTCCAGCATACGATCCTTGAATTTCACTGTTGTACACTTCACTGATTTGTGCGGTTATTCTTTTGTAACCTATTATAAAGCATGCCTGAGCTTTGGAATGGAATACTCATAAGGTTGCTGATAATTCGTCGACAGTCCACGACCGGTTTTGTCCATCTTGGTTCGCAAATGGGTGTATATTCGCTAATTTCGTGCAATTTTGGTTTCAAGTAGAAAATAAGATTGATGGAATCTCTGAGACTGCGCCTACCTGATGAGCCCCAAAAAGCGGCAGCACATTCAGTTGCCTGGAAACATCACAAACAAGAGATTCAGCTAGGTTCCAGGTGAGTCTCTCGAAACACCAAATTAGTTTGCAAATGAGTGTATATTCGCTAATTGCCCTGGCTTTATTTGGTGGCTGAAAACAAAGTTGGTTTATTGCTGAATTAACGAATGCACCCTTCTGACCATCGCGCTCAGAAAGCTTCTTGATATTCTTCCTTCGGAATGTCACATTGAGCCCTCTTTCACCTCAGTGTTGAACGTATCAGGCTCACTTATGACCAAGTATCCGTAGGTTTTAGTACACCCCATAGAGCCAGTAAAAATTCACAAGTAATCGACTAGTCTCCAATAACTTTATGTTTATCTTCAATGTGCGGATTTTGTCAACAACGCCCAGATAAACAGATGTGTATGAAACAAACAGCTACTCGGTGAGGGTATTTGCATTGACCACAAAGAGGCCTCTGTTTAGACCTCTCTATGGACATTTGTCTGTTGTCACCCAAATAGGATTTTACCAGATTGTTTGGTATTGATTGTCTTTTGGCAGGGACATTTTACGGAGAACAGAAACAAAGACATGGCATTTGGTCATAGTTCACTAATGGTAAAATAATCTATGCCAGATTGACAAAGTTAATTAATGCGTGATAAGATAACCCTGTGCGTAGAAGGCCATTTGGCCGTGTTCAGCCACGACGATGAAGATAACGCATAATAAGTCGTGGCTGACGGTTCGCGCTATTGCAATCCTTCGAGGAAGGTCTAACTTCTTGTTTTGGGGAGGGCGTTGTTGTACGCACGGTTTCGCCATAAGCACATAGACAAGTCGGACGGTTCTTAAATAAACAGAAGCTGGTGCGAAATGGTCGGTTCAGTACTATCACGGAACCTTCCGTAGGAATGGTCTCAAGTATGCCTGGATCATAAGCTCGACAAAAGTTCATTCACCCTAGGTTTGACTTGTTCATTAACAAAGGAATTATAATGCTCAAAAAATGAATTGAATCTATGCGCAGCGTGGTAAAGATTTGGCCATTTGTTTCATTATAGGGTTCCCATGCTAATTAACAAATGGCCAGTGTGATGAAATCCGGGTAACTATTTATATATAACCCTCATTTCACGCGACTCACTGTTTTACGCAATCTAGCTGTGCACAAGTATATGTGTTCTAAGTTTATTCATGGCACATTTAGATATGTGGACAAGTGTATTATTGACCACATTCCTGCTGTACTAGTTTACTTGTGGACGCTGTCTTCCGACTGAATTACTGAGGTGCATTGACTTTGTGAAGGTATAGGCTAATTCTACTCTACAGTATGCTATCGGACCAAGTCAGCGTGTGTGTGAGAGAGAGAGAGACGGCAATACAATGCCGTGAGGGTATGTACTCACACGTGCTATGTTTAGGCATATCAAACCAAAACAATTTTAACTTTGGTGATACTAAGCACTGACTGGATAAATATTCTCATTGCTTCTATCTGTCCCGTGGCAGTTGGTCATTCTGCCTTCCTGCTTACCTCAAAAACAAAATAACCACAGCACTATCAGCCCGTAAACATACATTCAAACAAAGAGCACGTCCTAATGCACATATCTTCCAGTATATCTTTATATGAAATCTGTCCTCGTCAGTGTTTGACTCAGTCGTTTAGAAAGTTGACTTTCATACAGCTACAAACAAAAAAAACAGCAGAATATGGTGACTGAAGATTTCGAACTGGACGGAAAGTGCAAAACACTATTTAAATTTTTCTGTCTCTTTGATACACAGATCACTCCTTGAAGAAAAGCTACCCGAATGAGAAGAGGCTGGCTTGTAGAACCAAAGAGTTTCACACCAAATCAGATTCAACAGGAGACCCAGTTGAATACCTGGATGGGATGAAGTTTTGGGAATGTACGAAAAACCATCTGCTAGGCTACTGTTGCGATGAACATGCAAGCTGATGTAGTTTATTTCATGGACAAGATTACATTCGGTAACAATACGACGGGTGTCCGTTTAGGTCTAGAAAGAATTGAGGAGAGCCGACGAAAAAATCCTATTGACCTTCTTCCAGAGTTGTTAACAGTAACACTATATTAACTAAACACGAAGGAACTTTGGGACCACTTCATAATTGAATAATTCTACGTGAATCAAACACAGTGGAGGAGGTTGCGATCGGCTTCCAAAAATTTCATCCCCGATCTTTTATACATCATTATTGGACCTTGTGAAAATTAGTCAGTTAGTTTACATCAACAACGCTATTCTCAAAACCACAAGAAACGTGATCAAGTGAACGGGTACGCGTGTTTAACAGTATACAGTCTGAAGGTAACTAACGATTACCGGGTGTCTGTTTCAGATGAGTGGTTCACACATTCACGAATGACTAGCCTGCTCAACCAGTTCGACAGCAGAAAACAGGCCCTACATATTATGACCGTTTAAAATACGCATACTTATTCGCACATCACAGTCAGAGAAACTGTTTTTGATAACTTCTCCTTGGGTTAGTACAGCTGCCATGGAAACGATTAACAATGAGATGAATTGAACGAACAGAAACCATGACCCCAATGATAAGAACGGTTTATTAATTCATCTGCAAATGTGTGAAATTTGTTATTGAATGACTGACCGTGACAGCTTCTGATCTGAAAGAAAGGAAATCTTTCCATCTTTCCAACTTTCCATCTTTCACGGATTATGGTCTGTTTGAAAGTACGTCAGTGTGAGAAGCACATTCCAAGCAAGATCTTAACAAACTTGTGCATGTATCCACATGCCTGTCAGCAAACATGCTGGCTTCAGAAATGCGTCTCTCTTTCCTGATACGGACGTTTAAAATATGAGCGTCGACAAGGGTGGCAGGGTTGTCACCTCACACGCCGATTTCGTATCACTTGATTATGGTACTGCAGATTGTGCTAGTCCTGGATTTATGACGAGTACTCAGTCGAGTGCAGATCGATGTCACTTGGCGTCTTATTGGCGTCGATACTGTGTTGTAGTTATACAGTGGTCTATGCGGTAAGGCACTGTTTACCTTGATGTACTTTACAACAGCTATTTGGTCTTATACTATCTCATAAAGCTCGCACCCTAAGTAACACGATAACGAAGACGTACTTGGATATCAGAGGGCTGTCGGAGTACACCAATTCCAGGTGCGTTTTCAACCGATGGTACTCTTGGATCTGTCTTTACTCGGGAAACAAAGAAGGTACCAAGGTTCAGTGAAACTTTTGGCAACCTGCTTCGGCATCCATGACCCTTCGTTGAGAGAGGAAAGAAGCTGAAGGATAGTAGAGCTATTTTTTTAGAAAAACGATCACAAGCTAGACTCCGAATTATCGATGTAGGAAACCTGCAGGAAGGTGTTTAAACCGTATCTAGTAAAATTCCAAGTGATGTGCGTAATAGGCAATGGGCAAACGTTTCGCGGATGAAGTTCCCGTCAATCTAATTCCCCATGAATAAGCTGAATTTAAAGGGGTTTTGTAATCACTATAACGTTGCGTTTAGTTGGTTGTTCTTGTCATAATTTTCGTGTGCGCAGAAGCGAAGCCGGAAAGGAAAGTCACTTGTTCCTTCTTAGATTTCCACATGGATTCGCTGGCAATTGAAAAGTTAGTTTGCGATCTGGGGATTGCGTTTAAAAGGCTGAGAATTTTGTATTAAAGTATTACATATCCTTAATGTTGTGAAGAAAATCGGTACAAACATATTGTTGTCTCCTAAGATAGACACGGAATACAACGAGATCTCAACTTATCTGGTAGTCATCTAAAATGTTTTTGTGCCGATGAAAAATGTCGCAGAACATTTCAACATATTCACACTGCAAACGGGTCAAACCTACTCCGAAGGTCAACCAACGGTGCAAAACCAGCTGTTTTAGTATGCTATGCAACATGCTGCTTTATTTATCGTTTTACGTCATTTCTTCATATTTTAGAAAACGATTTCCCACGTTGGTTTGACATCTGTCTGCATTAGCCTGACCGAGTTTTAGTATCCAAACTTCTGGGGCGGAAATCGGTGCGACCAAAAGTCGAGCAGTTATCTCACCTCCACAAAACCGATAATTGTTTTAAAATGATTGGACGATGTGGGACCAAAGAATTACTCAGAAGAGTCCAAAGCAATCACACGCCTAATAGCCGCAGGTCAATAGCGTTCAAGTATCCCGAAAATTAAAAGAACGATAAATCCGATCAATAGATTGTTGTGTATGTTCATTTCGAACGCCCGAAATAGATCAAATCCAAATAGCTCCCAACCACTGAAAGTAGCTACATCGTGCAGTCCACTGTGGAAGAACACACTACCTTATCGCAACCCGGAAATTCTTGTGAATTTAGTTACTTCCGGTATGTTTTCTGAACAGATTTCGAAAGGGAACCAGCTACCGTAAACATATAACATTAATGAATTAATCGTTGGCTTGTTCGCTGAGCTGGGCAATTTGGTTGCAAACGTTTCATCATCAATCGAGGTGACATCATCAGTGCGTAGTTGTGCGTAGCGGTGGGTCAGTGGTTGTGCGTTCAGTAGTGTTAGGTGTGTGTTGATATAGGTGCTGGGAGCCGGGGATGACCTTTGACCGCGATTAGCTATTTGGTCGGGCGGTTCCAGTGGTTATTCTTTTATCCCGTGTCCTCATTCGCCGATGCCCACGTGACCTTTGAACTTGGCATCCCTCGCCGTCGTAGTCTAGTCGATGTTGGAGTGACCTTTGTCCTTCCGAGTTCCGGCTTGTGACCTTTATTGATTTGACTCCGAGGAGTTCCTCGTTTCTTTGTGAATCCAATATTCGGTCCTCCTTGAGTGTTCCGGTTGAGATGTTGGTCTTTTGCACGTAGAGGTGCGTAAATTGGATCCAG
>NW_008751751.1:156525-290293 GCF_000715545.1 Opisthorchis viverrini | reverse complement strand
GATATCAAGGACAGGGGGTCATGCCTCCTGACAGCCGCGTTGTGTTCCTTTATTCGTGTACATAATTTCTTCCCAGTTTGTTCAACGTGGAATTTGTTGCAGTTGTTGCAGTCGATTAGGTATATCACATTGTTCCTCCTGGTTTTGTCCCGGTTGTCCTTCGGTTTGGAGATTTATTTCCTTAGAGTAGCACTGGGTTTGTGGGCCACTGAGATTTATTTTTGATCGAATAATCTGGTTGCGAGTTCTGATATATTCTTGATGTAAGGCAGGACTACCCGTCTGGTGGCTTGTTCTTGCTGCTGCTGTTGTTGAGATGTCTTTTTATTCAAGCTTCTCTTGATAAAACTCCTTGGATATCCATTGTTCTGGAACACTCTGAATAGATGGTTTTTCTCCTTCTTCCGTGGTTCTGTGGTGCTGCAGTGTGCTCCGTCCTCTTGAACAAGGTTTAAACGCAGCTCTTTTTGTGGTTTACTGGATGATTGTTGCTGTAGTTCAGTATTTGGTCCGTATGAGTCTCTTCGCGGTATACGCAGATTTCCAGAGTCCCATGCACCTTTCTGTTCACTAAGACGTCTAAGAATGGTAGCCGATTGTTTCTTTCCACTTCGATTGTAAACTTGATATCTTCAAACGTTGTGTTGAGCAGTTCGTGTGCGTCGTGAAATGAGCCCCGTTTTATGATGACAAAGGTGTCGTCCACGTAACGGATCCACAGCTTTGGATTGATGGTCGGTAGTACTGCACGATCTAGTCTTTGCATTACCGCCTCAGCAATGAATCCTGATATTGGGGATCCCACTGCAGTTCCTTTCAGCTGTTGATACGTTCGTCCATCGAAGGTAAAGTAGGTATCCATGCAAAAGTCCAACAGTTTGCAACCACTTTCAGGTTTCATGGCTTCCGTCGTGTTTGGATTATTCCGAAGCAATTCCGCTATGTGTTCCCGTGCGAGGTTGTGGTTGATTGAAGTGAACACTGATGTGACATCAAACGAAAGCATGACTTTATCGTCTTCTATACTGAAGTTCCGTAGTTTGCGTAGGAATTGATCTGCATTTTTATCGTGTGTTCCGATCCGGGGACCAATTGTTTCATTCTTCTCCATAAGTCTTTTGCTAGTTTGTACGTTCGGGTTCCCGGAAGTGAAACGATTGGTCTAAGTGGAGTTCCTTCTTTGTGCACCTTTGGTAGTCCGTAGAATTGTGCAACGTTGGTATCATCGGCTTTCATTTTCCATCGTTCCTGTCTGGTTATCTCGTGTGTGACTTGCAGTTTCTTCAGCGCCGTGTTGATTCGATTGATGACGTTTGAAGTTGGGTCATGATCGATTGGTTTTTTAGGTCGTGGTATTATTTAGCAGTTGTTCGGCCTTTTCAATATAATCCGGCTTGTCCATTATCACCGTGATGTGTCCTTTGTCCGCCGGTAGTATTACGATTGTTTCATCCTTTCGCAGATTTGTGAGTGCATCCCGTTCTTGTTTGGAAATCAGTTGCATGTTTCTATTCCGTGTGATCGCCGGTACGATTGTCCATCGGATCTGTTGTTGTGCCTCCTAGAACATTTCGTTTGTTTTCAGGGCGTGTTCTAAGCTGGCTAGGTAATCTTTGTAGGATGCGTTCTCGACGTTCAAGTTGAGCCCTGTCATTAGCAGTTCTTGTTCGGCTGTGTTCAGTTGGCGGCCAGATAAGTAATTGTTTTGTTCGTCGTTCCTCGTGAGCTTGTGCAATTTTGTTTCCATGGCTGTTCTACGCTGTTCCCCGGCTACCAGCAAATATATCAACACACACCTAACACTACTGAACGCACAACCACTAGTCCACCGCTACGCACAACTACGCACTGATGACGTCATCTCGATTGATGATGAAACGTTTGCAACCAAATTGCCCAGCTCAGCGAACAAGTCAGCGACCATCTACGCTACCTGAGCTACCGACATTCTCCTCTATAGAAAATTAATGAATTGACTGAATTGACTTTCGCTATCTTGTTTCTGTTCAAGCTGTAAGCGCCAAGCCGTTTGGCGTCATGTTTACAAAACCGAAAAAAACTTAATCGGTCTGAGTGATGTGAATAGCCATCGCCTTGGAAAACCTGCCATTCATAACAGCCATATTGCTTCGTCTCTTTGGTGATCACGAAGTCTCATTTGTCCAAGCCGAAGTGGAATGCTCATTTCTTACAAACCAGTCTCAATTCCTCCTTTATAAATGTAGGTATTTATCTGGTAGGTCTTATTTCCTTGGAATATTTTTCAACTGAACTCACTGAATGCAAAAACCTTGTTTTCAAGAATAATTTTAATAGAAATAACAGCCACGGGTTTCATCCTAACTTCTGTGAAAAACTCTTGGGACAGAAGTATGAATATATATGCTTTCAAAATAGGATAACTGGATTTGTGTGTCCGTACTTACACCTGGTGTGTCTTTTTTGGCCAGCAGTAGAAAGTTGTATTTCAGTGGCCTCCGCTACCGAAGATTGTTTCCTCACTGGGCCCACAAATTCTTCAAACTCTTATGGTCACAGTGGTTACCCTTTGGGCATCCGATTGATAGAATGAGGGTGGCAGGATTTTACGAACCTGTTACGGCCACTGTTCCTGTAAGTGCGCTGGACTGCCGACTGTCTACCTGGAGTCATAAAGCATGACCACCGCAGCCTGCGAATCTGACCGTACAGGTAGGTAGTGAAAGCTCATTGACAGCTAGCTTGTTCCTCCAAAGCCATTGTTTTAATGGGAAACCGTCTACTTTGAGTGAGTGGCTTTAATTAAAGGCGGTCTATTGACCTATCAAATTTATTAAATGTTTTTTGTTACTCAGTTGGCGCTCCACTGACGTTTATCTTTAATAAACGAGAAGAAACCGTCAAACCTCAAGTGGTACTGGAACAACCACAGTTTAAAAGAATCATAGTTTCATAAAGTTAGAGTAGATTATTTCGGTCTGAAGCAATTAACCAGTTGACTGAAGACAATAGCCTAATTTGAAAGCCGAACTAGTAATGTGTTTGAGGAGGGTTTGTTCACAAGCATTGATCACACCGACGGTCTTGCACTTTTTGTGTCATATGGAAAACGTTTCAAATATCGTAGATAATTCTAGTGCGCTGTTTGGTGTACTTTTTACACATGGAGGGTGTAAAGTGCTACTGCAGTACTGGGTGTGATGAAACCTAATCATCATGCTCGCAGATGAACCCATTGATGTGGTAGATAATTTCGTCTCCCTGGGTAGCTGGTATTGGTAGTATTGGTGGAATGCCAAAAGATGAAATAACATCCCAAATTGGGCAGGCAAGAGAAGAGTTTTCCAACGTCCGACAGCTGTGGCAACCATGTGAGAGGCTGATGTCAAGGATAGCGTTTGCATTCATTCGGCTCTATCTATCTCATTGTGTGGATCTATGACCTGATGACTTGTGAAGATCTTTCAAGACCGGAGACTCCGGACCAGTGTGCCGATCTGCTGGGATTATCAGATCAGTAATGTTAAGGTACGTCTCGATAGATGGGAAGGTTAGGCCATCTACTTCTTATGTCGCGGGACAGTTTGATTTGCAGAATTCTATGCGCCTAGCCATTTCTTGAATGGAGACGATGCATGGGGCGATTAAAATGTGAATTGTTAGCAAAATAGGAAATTTCTTGCCATTCGGCCGTCACTTTGGGAACCTCCGTTTCTGCAGATGGACACAACAAGTCGGGACAAACGACTGGTCACTGAAGTTGACAGTTTTGGCCACGCTACGCACCCAACGGAAATTCTGGATTAAGTCCTCTCCGAGGCGTGGCTGTCATTCCATTGTTCTTGTAACCTTCGGTGGGCGGAACTGCAGCAGCTGGGACCACTGTATTCTGGTGCAGAGTATATGGCCGAATAATGGATATTTTTCACCTGATGTTCACCAAAAGAGAGGTCCTGTTAACATCATGGATTTATACATCATTGGGAGACTCTTGGGAAGCTTTGCAAAGTGACATCTATTTCTAGGCCATACGGAATTGCCGAACATCATTGGGAGACTCTTGAGAAGCTTTGCAAAGTACCATCTATTTCTAGGCCATACGGAATTGCCGGTGTGTTTGGGTTACGAAAGTTTATCCACTGGTTGTGCGCGTCCTTTGTTGGGAAGGCTGTGGCGAAGGCCGTTCAAAGATAAAGCAAAAAGCACTTTGCTGTGGCCGTTCAAAGATAAAGCAAAAAGCACTTTATATCCTCATAGCAACTACCCCCTCAAATGCTCGCTATTCTACATCACAAAGCTGAGTGGACTGATAAGCCGAATTATGCAGTCCCGGATAACAACGAACAATTGTTAGATTATTAAGCCGACTTTGAAACAAACTTATTAACCGGCTTGCTTCAATCAACCAGTTGATGAGGTTTCATTCTCACAAAAGCTAAGTTGACTGCCTTACCGAGAAGTAATCGCGACCAGGTTAGGAACAGTCACACTTGAAGCAGTCGCTGACACAATCTATTGCAACTGATGGCATAATTCTTGATCAAAAAATACATGTGTGACCAGTACCACCCAGTTTTCTTTTTACTATGCCATTCGACCCCGAGCCTAAATCCTTCACTGGAGCTAATCCGATCATAAGTGAACGAGTGATATTGCGCATCACTCATAACATATCTGCTAAATTCACCATTAAAAGGGTCCTTTTTCTTGTTTGTTACTTTAGGCTTATTTTTATGAATGCTTCATATCTTGCAAATCCGAATGACAACAGCAAACTGGACGTAAACACGATCTGCATCGGTTTGCTGTTCTACGAATCGTTCACTTGTTTTGACAAAAAGTTTGTGAAGCACGATAACAGGTCAACAAATTAATTGCGGCAGACAATCACAAATCCTGTGTGTTTAATCCTGGAGGTTTTACAATTTGACTAGGTTTTTCTGATGGGCGACACAACCTATAGGTTTGCTTAAGACTCTTCGGAAGAACACTACCGGTTTAGTCCCTGCTGAGGTTCTTCTCACAGCCAAAGTTTCCGATGTTCCATCAAGCTTACGTTTTACGTGAGCACCAAGCTTGTGCAACTGGAAAATAACTAAGTTATGGTTAAGTGGAGATAAATGAGTGTCAGCCAAATTCATAAATGAGTGTGTTTCGCTTTAAAACAGGTTCTGTTTCATGTGCAGTTTTCAAACAATTTTTACAGACTGTGAAATTAGCATCAACCGAGATGTTTTGATTCTTCATTGAGATTAAATGATCTTTATTGTGCTGTCGAATGGTGTCACAATAACCTATTTCAAGGCCATTTTCGGACCCCAAAATGGAGTTTTAAACCTTTTACACAGGTAATTACTATGCTCACTACGCCAAGACTCTACGTTTTACATACCTCTAGACACCGTAAATCACCACACAAAGTCTGTGGTAGATCAAATTTATAAAAAATAAACTGTGGTGTACCTGCTCGTAGTGTCTTGCAGGTGATGTCTGTCTCAGCTGGTATAAACACGGCACAAATTGTAAAATATGGTTGGTCTACGCGACCTCTAGACACAACAAATGAAGCATTTAAAAAGTAGGTGCATAACATAAAACCACTTAACGTATTTTTTCAGCGTCGTGGAGTATACAGTGGAGATGGTCGCCGAAGATTGCTCCAACTACAAGAAGTTAAAAGTAACGCAGTAGCCACAATACTGAGTTAGGCAGTTGACGGGGACGGAAAAACAAAGGGAAAAGCTCGATGTGTGCCACAAATAATAATTGTGGCTAAGTTTTCACTTGTGATTACTCATCAATGTCAAAAAATCTTATTCATTCTCTGAAACGTTCGCTGGATTTCACGGCATCCAAAATATTTACTGGCGCTTCTTCCTCTATGGCAACCTTTCGTCCAAAATGGGCCGGCAGTGGGCAGACGTCGTGGTCCAATTCCTCTCGTAGGCGTCTCAAAACCCACCAGGTTTGCATCTCTCCTTTACCCTTAATCAAAGGTAAATACAAATAAAGGCGGTATGTATCAGTGTTCAAAGACGAATTGACATAAACAGTACTGTTATATACAGGAACGTTTCCGCATAGCAAGTGAGGCAAGAAAACTGTAGGGGAATGGTATCACTATTTTTTATTGATATGTCGTTGAACTCCGAGGAACAGATTTCGAGAAGCGAACAATTTTGCGTTTTCGATATAGGTAGTTACCTGAAGTGCTGGACTAGCTAAAAGACCATAATCATATTCAAGTTCTCATTCTTGTGGACTGGAAACGTGCTAGAAAACCGCTCAATTGCATGTGTCTCTTCTGCAGCAAAATTTTGCTGTTTGATCTTGCGTTGGCGAACAAGTTGTAGAGATCTGGATTTTGGATGCAAGAGTGGACGATAACTCTGCTTGAAGACCGAAAGTTAATCGACTTTATACGGACTCCTGCCCAACGATTAAAGTTAATACCGATCAAATACATTTATCCTTAAATGCGGGCGAAGTTAATGAACACGGTCATGTCTTTCTCTTGGTTGATAACATTACACCAGACGAATGAGTAGCTGAGTAAATAGCAGTTCCTCACCTTTACTAATATGGTCCCACGCCTTTCGAATTCGAACCCTCCAGTTTCTTCAAGTAGGTTGTGTGTGGTATCGGAACAGTGGATTTTGTAGGCTTTTAGTGTGGAAATTAGAGATAAGGAGAACAAAAACAAGATTGCATTGGATAATTGAGAACATTAAGTCATATTTCGATAATGATGGTATTATGAGAAGACTTTGAAATCGCCATTTCATATTTTACCCTGTAAGCGAAAGTCCAATGGCTGAGAAGCACTGTGTAGTTGTTTTATCCCTATTGGGACTCGCCAACATTGGGTGTCTCATGAAACGTCGGGGAGTTTCTAACACATGATCTCCTGGCTAGTAGTTTGAACGCAACTTTTAGGGCGCCGGCGGGTAGGTTAAAGCATGATTAACCTGCACTTAAGTAGGATATAGGGTCACTCGACCTTCATTCACGGAATCTATATTAAGCGGTTACAAGCTTTTACCGGCTTCTCAAGTAGCGAATTCCCAGCGGGAAGTTCAGCTTATCTTTTGAAGTTATTCCTCCTCTGATTTACTTATGACTTTGGCATTCTTAATGCAGACGGTGACCGAGTGTCTAGGTGATTAACAACACGGGAGTGAAAAGGGAACGTCCACAGGTTGTTTGAATAAAAACTTTCCCGTAGTGGACAGTTTTGTCCATTAGTATTTTGTTAATCAGTGTTTTATGAATCTCAACTGGATCCATCAGCATTTTGCAGAGATTTCTGAACGAAAATCGAGGCAGGTCTTGTTCAGTGCGTTAAATGAGACTCAAATGAGATTTGGTGTAGACTCCGGTTAGTACGAAAACAAGAATTTTTCTACATCTACACCCATTTCAATGTTAAAGTACTAAAAAACCTCTATGGAACTTTGAGGATGCGACCTCAATGACCTAATGAGCTCTAGAAACAACGAAGCAACCAATGCGCTGTTTCGTCAACCTCACAGTGTCATACCCAGAATCCGTTTTTTTGTTTTGAATTTATGCAGATGTCTACATCCGTTTAGTGTATGAAATGACAACGGTATATGTAAACTGACCATCCATAAGAACCGCGCATTTGTCGTATGTAAGTCACTTAGTGGTACTCTACAAGTGAATCTTACACAGAAGTCAGCGGAGCCAAAAGTCAAGGATCTTTTGCTCCAAGAAAGCCCTAAATATGCGGTTAATGAAAGTCAAGTCACAATAAAACTAGACCCTAAGAGCTGACCGCAGTCGTAGTATTGTTCGTTGTTCACCAGAATATGGCTTCCTCTAGAGAAATTTGTGGAAACTTTCCAGAAATTTGCAAGCTTCAAGTGGGTCAATAAAAGAGGTGGGCATCTGATGGTGGCGATTATTTTTCCCCAAAAAAGTTTAGTTCTTCTGAACTAATTGAAGCCGGGCCACCCTGTTTTGTGCAGGCTACTTCCAACTCACATTTTGTCGGCCGTTATGCAGCAGACATATTGGGTCTTCATACGGATACAGATGCAATATTTTAAATGGACTATTAGATACTTCGTGTGATTTTGAATGAATGTTCTTGTCTTTCTGCTACTTCGAAAACGTAATGTTCACATGTAAACTTCCATTGAGGTTCATTTATAACTGAGTATACAGGGCTCTGCCCGAGGTGAACGATCCCGAATCAGAAAAACTCCTAAAAGGGATAAAACTTTCCTTCTGCTAAATGTTTTCAACTTAGAATAGACAAAGGGTTGCAAAATGGAGCACCCAGCCAAAATTCAGAATATAGCTTGCGAATTAAAGTTCACTGAAAGTTCAGTGAGGTTCAGATTTAAAGTGTTCCATAGTGAAACAGGGCCTCTCTATGGGTCCTTGTACCATTCAGATGCTAATCCGATCGTTACTAACATATAGACATATGTATATATATATATGTATATATATATATATATATCAGATGCTACTTCGGCTTTTTTAATTGATGATTTTCAGAATGGGGCGAATCCCTGTTTTCATCCACTCACTATAGCTGGGACAGGCGTGGTTCTGAAATGTTTTTTTGGGACGATCTGAGTGCTTTTAGCCAAGTGGCCAGATTACTAAGGAGCTCATAACAGAGCCTTCGTTCATCGATGGATAAGTGTGATCCAATCAAGAGCAAGCTATCCTTCCGTAGGGTTTATGTAGTGCCGTCGCAACATCACATCTCACCGGCATCACGTTGGACGAGAAGAGTTTTGTTGCATCTAATATATTAGCTATACTCATTTGCCGTTCGTAAATTCATGTGAAAGACTGAAAAATGCATGGTATTCTCGTCGCGGAATATCGTATTTGCCTTTGCACAAAAGATCATAATTTAGTAATGTATTTCTGGTTGTTCTAATCTACCAAAAATACAATTTTTTTTCTGCGGTGTATGAGTTTCCTTAATAATTTAGGGCTCTCATCTCCCATTGTAATGAAGCGTTTGGAAATCATTCGACGGGATCAGGGAAGAGGAACTGCCAGGCAGCTTCAATATGGTGAAATTAATCAGCGGCACGTCTCCAGATCTCCAAGAGTTATCTGCTGGCTGGTGCACTGATGATGACTGAAATAACTAGAATGATGAACGTCTGTTTCTGTGACCATCTTCAGGCCCTTTATTTTTGGTGAGGGGGCTCATTCCTCCATATATCAAGATATACTGTCTTGTCAGTGACCGTACATTTCACTTTACAGAGATATACAACCTCGAGCTTTTTACTCGATGATTCAAAACGCTGACTCTGCAACCGTTGCGTCTTATAGCTGGTAAGAATTTTGGCATTATTTTAGCTAGCCAGACGGTATCTCTGCTGAATATTTTGGAATTATATACACACCATGGGAACCTAAACTGGGTCTTTTTGAACTATGGATATGATCAGTTTTCAGTAAGCTTTTTAATACAGACATATCAGCTTTGGCAAATTAGCACTAGTTAAATGAACAGTAATCACGTGCTCAATTTAAATGTAATGACTAAATAACGCGAACCAGAGATTTATTCACAAAGAGGAATCTAAATTTGACAACCAAGCCCGATAAATAGACCCAATGCCACCTAACCCATTGATTTTGGTCCAAATCCAAGAGCGTTTTACGTTGAAATTGAGATTTGGATAAATTCTGAGAGATTTGAGGGAGAGTACTTTTGTTTGCTAGGCCTAGTAGTTGAGAAGACTAGTCCTGAGAATGCACTCGAAAACGTGCCCATCACAAAGTGAACGTTTTGACCTTAATGCCTGGAAATCCAAACAGACCTTGTCTTATTAACTGATACAGTAATGTTGTTTGTGTAACATCTACAAAGGTATATTTTTTATGCCTTCACTTTCACTTTTTGAGCTCAAACTAAACAAAACATTTGATTTGTGAAATTTTGATATCATCCATGTCGTTGAATATGGTATTTTTTCGGATGATGTACGAACCGATGTTGGAAAAGTAGCAAACAGTTAAAGAAATCCAAATAGTTACCTTCTCCATTGCTCTCCATCCGGCTGGCTGTATTAACAGTATCCCCGAACAAACAGTAACGAGGCATTTTCAACCCAACGACTCCAGCACAAACCGGACCTGTTGAACATAATGACACTGAAACAGGTAGACTTTGGTAACTTCATCAAGCATTCACAGCTTGAAGAAACGTTTTGTTGAAATTGTTCAAACATTTTTCCACTCCTCTTATTATTACTCACTTTACTGTGTTATGTTCAATGAACCGGTTACTTGTGTGCTCTGACTGTTCTACTAGCTATCAAGACTATCAGACTGTTCTTATTATTACTCATCTTACTGTGTTATGCTCAGTAGACTGGTTACTTGTGTGTTCTGACTGTTCTACTGGCTATCAAGACTATCAGACTGAAGGTTTTTCTAAAAAAGGATAACCCAATGTTCTACTCATTATTGTAAAGTGTTCATGCTTTATTGCAGCAGGAACTAAACAACTGCGTCCCTGTAAGTTGTGAGTCCGTTCTGTGAAATTCATCTACCTTAGCGAAGCTAGTATAATGTTAAGTTTTAGAAACAAATAGTACGATTTTATTTGGTGATAAACTGTTTATACTACGAAATCGTTCTAAAAGATAGAATACCTTAATGCTAGTGTAGGGCGTGCTCTATCCATTTCAGTTGGACAGAAATAAGTAAAGTCTGTGCAAATCTCAAATGCAAGATCAGCCAAGGTAAGTTCCACAAATAAGTTGTACTTTTATTAGTATTTTATTTTTGCGTTCTCTCTAAACACAAGCGTAGACTGTTGTGGCCAGGTACACTTATAAACACGTGAACTCATGTTGGATAGTTGCAAGCACATGACCAACTCTTGGAATTCTTCACTTAAGATTCAGTATCAAGGTATGAGTCCTAAATACTTTGTACATGTAAAACTTACTGCCCTATTGATCAAAACTGCTAACTAGAGGATCACGTCTATACTCCCTTGTGAAACAAATTGAGCAAAACAGAATTTAGTCACAAATGTCTCTGAATGAGGACCCTACCGAATAATGACCACCCAGTCATAAAAGGCCTCGGGCGAGCCAACCATACATTAATCCAGCGTGAACACGTTCGTCTGCTCATATTTGATAATTTAATTGCGTTCAGAAACCGACTGACATGTCATATGTCCGGAGTTCAGACGCCGGCGAGGCGGAAACGTGTCTTACTGAGCAAAGAAGAAGAGCGAAACTGGAATCTGGCGTTCCTCCTTTCGGTGTGGCCTCACCAGAATAACTGCGCCTAAAGCACTCGAGGACTGCTCAAATGACGGAACTTTTCTTACAGTGATTAGATTACTAATCCCCTGATACCTGATTGGCTGTCGGATTTTGTTTTCTGTGAACAGCGGCTTGGTGGCACTTTAATGTCCTGAACACTTTGGGAAAAATATCAGATCCAAAGCTTGTGATAAAGAGACATCAAACCTTTACGTTCGGCACTTGTGCACGCTTTTTGAGCGCCTCGGTAAGAAACCCGTCCCCTCTAATAGCCTTGCCGTTTTGTAGCTCTCGAAATTCTAATCTTCGCAGGTGGATTTGAAGGGTACCTCATCACGGAGACATCAGGTAATTGGATGACATCATATATATCTATACCGGATTAGTCGTCTAGTAGCTGTGAGAAGCATGTCTTCCAAGAACGCAAACCATACACGTATTCGTCATCATTAGGATGTTTTGGCACGAACATTCAAACTTCTGAGCTTCTGGATGTCTGGAATGTCTGAATATCCTGTTGCTGTGATTTTTATCTGTAGATATCCTCTAAAGAGCTTCTCGTAACATGGATGATCCGCATTGTAGCAGATCTCGCTCCTGTTATACCCTGACCTTCTACTCAGATCTCCGCATACAACCCAAATGTTTCGTCACTTCACTTAAAGGCTTCTCTGAAGCTGACATTTCTGACGTATGTTGTAAGATATTTCTCTCACGAAGCATTGACGACAAAAATGCGTAATTTTCATGAACCCAGTATTGACCCGGCTTCTTTTGAACCCAGTGGTTTTAACCACAGTTTATTTACTGACTAATTATCCACCGTTTTTTTCAGGCAGTGCGGCAGCACTTTACCAGAGATTACCAGTGAACAGGTCTTCTAGATGTCCTGTAATGTCGACCGAGGCAGCATGTAGTTGGTTCGGGTCTGGTGAAGGTTGAATTGTTAGCAACAGATAGGCTGCTCTAGAACCTTGGGCCAACACATTGCGCGATTCTTGTCGCGATAATATGTCCTCATTAACATTGTATTTCTTTAAGATTCTTCTTGCCGAACGGCCGTGAGGTCCACCAAATGTCAGTACCAATTTCTTGAAAGCGTCCAAGGTGTACTGGGAACTTTTCTGATATTTCTATATTAGCAGATATTGTAAGCGTACTTCAGTCGTTTAGCGTTTAAGAGCCTAGTTCAGAACGGTCTGTTCATCCTTTTGTATATCTGGTTGGTGCAACCGAATCAAATATCCGGATAGCGGCCAAATGAATAGGGGTGAGCACCATTCAAAACCCGCTCATAGAGCCAATCAGCCTGAGAAAGACAAACTCGTGTAGATTCTTGGCTATCCGAGTTAGCGCCATACTATATTTTACTTGAAGAATTGCTCCTTCCAGCTAGAGTCTGTTTACGGTGCACAATGGAATCGTTTAGTGTGTCATGGATCCGAAAGACTTGGCCTAGCGACTTTGTCTGAACTGGGGAATCAGAGTTTATGCCACCACATTTGTGTTACTTTGTGTACAGGGTTATACTAGTTCCAGATCCTTTTCTTTTGAGAATTTTATGAAAGCTTCAAGTACTGAACTTTTGCCGGCAGTCAAGAGTTAAACCTTGGATCACACTCATGTCCGTCATATATCGCACGTTATGGAACTACATAACCTTATAGGCAGCCATAATTTGCTTACCTAATAAAAGCCTGTGCTTTCCCATGAAACTCTCACCTTGAAATGTTGCAGTTCTACAAGCCTACCAACTATTGTGGATTGCCCTCCATCAATTATTACGGAGGACGAGAATTTAATATTTCGCAGTTGCAAAAGATTACTGAACGGGCAAAAAATTTGGCTCTTTTCACGTTCTTTCAAACAAAGCCAACATTATCCCGACTATAGAGCATGCTTTTTCGAACCCGCCTGACACTCAGGGTTTCATTGTGTTTTACCTGTGATAGCGCTGGCATTTATAATCGACGGTTCTCAAAGTTCGAACCGCTGATAATATAAATGCCGTGCCTTTCTTGGTTTCAAGCTTATTTCCTCCAGTTTAAACGAGCGAAAGCACGCTCGAGTACCTCCACATGCTGCCTTGCACCAATTGACATGTGGTGTCAACCATTCTGCTTGGACTTTCACTGGCTAGTTGCGGCCGAAGAATTCCGAAGTGGATACCAGCCTGTTAATTTTTGCATCTCAGTACAACACCTGTAAACACAAATAGTCGTATAATCTTCTATTTGAACTCAATAAACTTAAAACATAATGAGTTTTCCGATATCTAACATGCTTAAGTTATTCGACCTTCCTGAAACCAGCTTCTGAAGCACAAAACTACTGCCAAACAGGATACCTCTTTACAGTGCCACCACACCGATTGATTTATTAAGCTGTCTTAAATACGGCATTCAAAGATTGTTGGTATTTGGATACTAAACCTAACATACTGACTACAGCGTCTATCGTAACTTTTCACTTAACTCCAGTACTCCGAGGACGAACCACTGTGTATTGTTAATAGTCTCCTGTGTGGAAGCATGTGAAAAGTCACAGTGCCATGTTTGACTCATCAGTCGACCCGTTTGTCTCACTGTCTTTTCCCCTTCGTGTCAGACAAGAGGAATAGTTGTTTGCTCATATGAATCACCACTGAGCTCTTTTATTGACCCAGTCCTGAAAAATAGGCAGAAAGTGGATTAGCCTACTTGAAAGTCAGACTGTTCCATCGCCTAATATAGTCAAATGTCATTTTCGAGCCTCGCAAAAATTTGCAGTCACTGATCGACCAAACCAGTCTATTTTTTGAAAAAAAAAGAAGTAACTGAGTTGTTGGTGATACAGTTAGTACGATATTTAAGATGGCGCGCTGCATGTGTTGACGAATACATTACTCATAATGTTGTATCGTAACAAGTGAGACTTGAGGCGGTCTGTCGCAGCACATTCGATAGCTTGAAGCTATCATAAACGAGAGCTTCGGCTGGGTTACAGATGAGTCTACCGTTAAAACCAAATTGGTATGCACATGAGTGATTTTTGTGGAAATCTGTACAAATTCGGTTCAAGTAGAACATAAGGTTGACGGTAACTCGGGGCTGCGCCTACCTGATGAGCCGCAGGAAGGGTGAAACCGGTCGTGGACTGAGGAAGAATTTTCAGCAACCTTATGTGTAGTGCATTGAACTTACACATGTATCGCGATAATGTACCAGCTGAAATGTGAGGCGGCTGGTGCAGCACATTCAGTTGCCTAGAAACATCATAAACGAGAGCTTGTATCTCCCAGTCATCAATCTTCCTCTGCAGAATAATACCATGGAGCACCTTAGGTGCAGCGAACAAGAGGCCAATTTCTCACACGCTTGTGCCTTTTTGAAGACTGAGTTGACGGTTAAGGAGCTCCATTTGAATGGTGTTCTGTTTTCGTTCCAAATGTTCCGCAGCATGGATGTCAGAATGTTCATTAGGACCTCGCCATTTTCTTTGAAGAGTTCAAGGTACAAACCCTTCGGTCCATGCACGTAGCCATGCTTTAGGATTCATACCTTACGCTGGACCGAATCTGTCTGCAAACGAGTGTATTTCACTCATTCGGTAGAATTATTTTAACGAACACTAAATCTGTGTTAAGCGGCACTTCATACTTTGTGTCAGTTGGTGTGACTAGCTGTATCGCACAGGATGTTTTGGAGAACCTGAAGTAGTATGTACCCGTGACAATGCCCATATTTTCACAGCCCCACAATTCGGCTGTTGGACAAGTTATGAAACAGGTTCTGGCACGTGGGCCCCGAAAACACGACATCCTCCCATTTCGGAGAAGTGACAAAGGGCAGGAGGCGACATACTTTTCAACAGTCTAATGACATTTCTGTGGCTTTGCATTGACCCTGGTTAGCTACGTCCATTTGAGCCCAAAGTAATTCAGCTGAATAAATACGGTTAACAGATTTGTGACACTCTCAAAGAGCTGGCCGTGTCCATACATAAAGAATGAGGGACAGGAAACTAAATGAAATTTCAGTAGAATTCAGTACATCCTTATCACTGACAGTATCGCCAGCGCTGTTAGTAGTGGCAGCTTAGTCCTAAGCTTGAACAACCAATGATTGACTTCATTCGGTCTAAGATATCGGGACCTGCTTATGTCCATTGCCACAGAAAATGTGAACCACTTCATTGGTTTTTCTACAAGAAGAGGTGCTTCCAAACTGTTCGCAATCCTAGATTAAATAAAGTCAGAAGCATCTAAAGGCCGGCGGAACTCATGAGCTCGGGACATCATAATCACTGCCTGTGGGATATATATCTATGGCGGCTTAACACAGCCAGAGATTTTAATAAGCTACAGACTCAAAAACAGCTTTCAGATCCAGAAAAACGACCAGGGTAGAATGTTTGAAAAAGTGATGCTCTTAATAACTAGACTGATGGCGAGATATGATTGATGCGTCCTCGTCCAGGACAAAACCCAGCCAGATCCCTATGAGTTTGTGTGTCCCAGTCATCAATCTTCCTCTGCAGAATAATACCATGGAGCACCTTAGGTGCAGCGAACAAGAGGCCAATTTCTCACACTCTTGTGCCTTTTTGAAGACTGGGTTGACGGTTAAGGAGCTCCATTTGAATGGTGTTCTGTTTTCGTTCCAAATGTTCCGCAGCATGGATGTCAGAATGTTCATTAGGACCTCGCCATTTTCTTTGAAGAGTTCAAGGTACAAACCCTTCGGTCCATGCACGTAGCCATGCTTTAGGATTCATACCTTACGCTGGATTTCTGTTGATGGTGAACTAATGTCCATGTTCAAGCCTGCTGGGTGCTTTCAGTGGTTCTGTTGAAGGGTAATAGCCAAATTCTCCTTTGAGCTGGCTCAAGATAACGATTAAGAGAGCGAGTTTTCCTTGTCTTTTTCGCATATCGTTTTTCTGACACTTGTGTTCTTTTGAACGGCTGATCTAATCAGCTGAACTATGGTGTCACTGTTGCCTGCAGCAAAAGCCCTTTCCACTTCTTTGGCCTTCAAAATCCACCAGCGTTCCTTATCATTCTTTAAGCTCTTGATTATCCAGTGTTTGAGGGATATGCGTGCACCATCACGGTTGCTAGTTGCTGGTATGAACTTTCTGGCAGCAATAAGATATTATCTTGACGATATCCAGTGTGCATTCAGTCGAGTCGGATGTCTTGGACAAACATTCCTAAAAGCTGAGGGCCTAACTTCTTTCACTCTCTTCTGTTCAACCTCCAAGAAATATTTGTGAACCGCTTGATGACGAATTTCCAGCAGCTTTATGGCCAGGTTACCTAGATACGTTTGGACTATTGAAATTTGTCGAAGTTGATTTATCGGGCTAATCTGTGTTGGAACGCGTGATACTAACGGAAGGCGACGTAATGACCTAGCGTGCATAATAGAACGATCAGAGTCAAGTTGCGTACTCCAGAAGGAACGAACTGGCCAGCGACTCCAACCTCTAGCCATGCGAGTTGCAGTGGCAACAAATAAGGTTGCTTCAACCCTGACAAGAAGATTTTGAGGCTACGCAGGCCAAACTGCCCAAATAAAAACCTCTACACAATTGGCTACAGTAAGGCAGCGAGGTCACGGAAAGCCTCGGTAAAAGTCGGACGTTTTAGAGGAGTTGTACTTTTATAAGTTTGTGAAATAGGGTGCTTCTCTGAGCCTAAAACATGTAATGATTTGAAGTTCACCTTCATCGCTTAATTTTGGTGACAAAGCGACCAGCCTAATATAGTGTTTTACATTAGAACGACGTAGAATATCTCCATAATAAACATAAAGGTATTTCTAAGTAGCCGAAAAAGTAGTCAGCGTAGTACTCTTGTATAGACATCCGGTCATGAGCGGTCAAGCAGTACACTTACCCGAGTGAATTCCAACGCGAATTTTTAGTGGCTCCTGGGGCATGTGTGGGATAACAAAATTACGTGACACGTTCACCAGATCTAGGGACATATCCGTGATGGCAGTGGCGTGGCGACAACCGTTTCTTCTTGGGACGCCAGAGGCAACCATGTCTGAAAATGATTTGGAATAAAAGGAGTAGGTATTTCCTAGTTAATCGTTTAACGGCTGTATTACATACTGCCCATAATTTTTATCTTGTAAGACCATACGATTAATCAATAAAATGTTGACCTTGCTAAAAATTGTCAGCTGATTTATTTTTACTCTGACATTTTGGTTGCGGGCATTCATAGCCAAAATGAGAAAAGCGCATAGTCGATTAACAGATACGGATGACTTAATCAGTTCACCTGCTATTAATGAACCCTAAAAGTTGGTGGAATTTGTTCTGATTGAGGTCACAGTAGGCGCATACAAAAGTAGCTAGGTACCTATTTTTAGAAGCGTGAGATTACTTGAGTGAAAGACTCAAAAGATATAAAACTTTCCTAGTGGTTAGGATCACTAAACTGAAACGTTACCCGGAGCTATTGCCGCCATACTGATTTACGCTGGTAAACGGTCCTTGAGCTTTCGACAAAGTATCAAATACGGGGTCACAGTCGCGAATGTTGAGGTTGGCGTCTAAACCAGGAAGATCGGATAATCGCTAGCAGTTGAGCGATGCTTAAGACAATGCTCTACCGACTGCTTGGCGATAAAACAACCACAACAATGGTTTTACTCACCACTTTCAGCAACTTACTTGACCAACATTTAAAGGTTACAATAACTGCTTTTGAAGATTAACTAGAAGTTGATAAATAGGCCTTTAGAAATTTGATAAAATGCACAAACGGTCAAAAGCTCAAGCGTAAGATTCATGAGTTAGGCTCAATAAGTAATGTGGAAAAATAACTCCAGTGGATACCTACAGGGATCAGTTTAACCGGAATAACAGGATATGTTCAATTAGACTTGTCTTTAACATGCAGTCATAATGCAAGACAGGAAGCAACTGAAGACTTCGAGTGAGATAGTCTGATACTCTGTAGTGTATGGGAAAAATGGAGTTCCAAGAGGGATGGAAGGAGGCCAAAATCTGTTCAGACATAGTTAATCACTGTGTTACATATCGAGAGTACTTATCAGATGATGGATCGATTATCTTGGCATATAACTTTGCTTGATTAGTTTGGTACAGAAACCCTTTCAGTAGCTCCCCTACTAGAAAACTCACATGCATCCCCTATCGTTTCCACTTTGTATACATCGTACCGGTCAATTACCTCATCGAATTCTGTGTACAGTTTGTTCAAAAGACCCACCACCTGTAGAAAGGGAAAGCAACACAAAATGCTCTAAGATTGCAACTTTATGCTCTGCGTCATCGCAGACTTGCCTGTCTTTAAACAAATGCACATATCCAGGCCAGAGTTTCCTGAATAGTGAACCTTGGTGGATCCTGAAATCGGTACCACAGTTCGGTGTTTAACGTGGCTCAGAATTTATCTGCTAACTGACATCTCATAACACGAGGGTAGGGGAATATTCAATGTAGACTGTGTAATGTATGTTCCACCTTTAATCTTACCAAGGCGTATTCAACAGGCATCTTCCAGAGGCAGATAAAACGGTGAAGTATACTTGCTCGATACATATGCTGACCCTCTGATTTTGACTGACGAATCTTATGCCGTTGAAGCCTTTGCTTTGTCATACATCCTCACCCTGTCCCTGACAGAGATGCGCACGGTGCTGCTTTGACGTGGCTCTTGGTAGCAACCTCTCAAGTTTTCGAAAACCACGGCTCTGGCTCACAATACAAAGTTGAGTTTTCACATACGGTGCTTGCATGTCTCACATGTGAACAAAAGGCGTGAAAACCACAGACGGCCAGACACATGACAACTAGGCACAAGCATCCCACAAAACGCTCCTATTCCGGTTGACCATTAACACTGGACGTGAGTTAAGCAATGTTGGAAAGCTAGATACATGGACAAACACAGAAGCAATATATAAGCGTGGTTCGCTCATTCTTCAACATTACCCTGACTAAATCCTAAAATCACACAGCAGGCAAAAACACTGCGGTTTGCTGTTGTTCAAAATGTTTCTCACAAATGCGGCTATCGTTGCTTATTTCTGGCGATCCTAGTGAGAAATAAAATGGTTACCAACTTCAGAAACAGACAGTGCTGTGAATGTTGAATTATTGCGATTCTTCAGAAGCCTTATCACAACTCAGGTGATCCATAAAAGATTGCATTTGATTGTTAAGCACTGGCCAAACTATTCAGCTTATGCGAGCTCTCAGGTTGGTCGGCCCGGATACCATAACCATACCTGGGAATTCCGGAATTATCCTACCACACGCAGGCAGTAAGACGGCCTTTGCTCACATACTCGCTGTTTCCAGGTTTTATTATGCCACTTCCACAACACTTATAGTGGCATAGATACGCAAACAAAAACCAAAGTTGCTTATATGTATTCCAAGTGAACAAAAAAGTTTGTTCGAAGCCCCGTGCATTCAACTCTTGAGGGACGATAACGAAGGATAACATACATGTGATACTGAACACCAACGAGTGATTTGTGCATTTAAGGCTGAGCGTCGCCAGATTGTTTGACCTTCAAGCTCTTCTAACGAAATTAACTTTAGTTCACTAAGCAAAATTTATCTGCAACAATGCTAGCCGATCTAAAAAAAACACTGATTTTAACCGAATTATGATAGGAACGTTTGCTTGCCACTTGAATTCTCCTGTACCAGGGGAGATATATTTAAAACACTAAATTACGACCAACTTTGAAAAAAAACATGGAATGTCACGAGAGTTGCGTAAACATCACTTTACACAGTTGTCAATTAATTTGGTATGTTTCTGAAAATTTTTTCTCCAGACAAACCCGTAGTCTGTAACGGGGATGTAGAAATTTGACTTTACTTTGAGTAATGAGCAGGAAGAAGTACAGCTGAGTGGTTCTAGAAATTCTGTACTAAAAGCTCGACCTGTTGAATTTGGTTCCCTTCCGTTTCTTAATGAAAAATACATTAAGGTTTCACTGCTCGCTTATTACAGAAAGTACTCAGTTTAAGTAGCAAGATGGACCTTGACATTCTTAGGAAATATCTGCGGTTTGAAAATTTATCGCTCACCTCAAGCGGGGTTGATTTTGCAGATAATGACGTAAATCCAACAATATCGCTGAAGTAGATAGTACACTGTTCAAAAGCCTCAGGGGCGATCGAGTGGCCTAACCGGAGCTGTTCAACAACCGACTTGGGTAGCATGCCTGAGTTAGTTTAAATGTAAACAGTTAAAATAACTTAAAACAACGTTGGAGGATTTTGCACTATGCACTTTTGATGAATTCTCACGAAAAAATAAAACGGTCAAAAAGTACGCTTCAATTTTTTGACATTAGGCGAGTTGAAATCGTGATGAAATTTCGAAAACTGTTGTCTGTCTAGAAATATTAAACTATTTTGGCGGTGTGAGGAAATCTGTAAATTCTTGTCATGTGAGTGAAGCCAGTCGAAGCGTGGAAGCCGGCAGGCATTGTACAGCCAATTCATCCTTAGTATGAATCATCCGCAGTTGTTGCCTTGGCTACAAAAAGGCGTTGTCGGTAGCTCGCACTTGGACAAGATATAGCAGCGTTCATCCTCCAATCAAGGAAACCACATCACGTGGTCACGTAGTGATCGGCTGTTCGAGTTTCCCTCATCTTGTGAAAGTATTCCTCCAATGAACTACTTACAGAACTTTTACCACTGTATCCAAAACATGCTATCAAAACATCCGGGCATAATCAATAATGAGTGAAGGTAAATAGTTAGTTTTCTAGCATTGAGGCCTGGAGTTCGGCACAGCAATTTCCTGGATGCTTCATCCGTTCCGGATGAATCGTTGGACGGAATAATGAAAAAAGTCAAAATATTGGTGGTTGTGATTCCAAATGATTCCAATTGAAGCTGTTTAGAGATCAAGTTCACAGTTCTGTAAATAAATAAAGAGCCCAAGATTTACTTATTTAGTATGGAATAGTAAACAGTGTAATTCCTGTGTAGCCGATTTATAATACTGTTTGCTTTTGTTAAGTTGGTACTTTAAAGGAACACAAAATGATATGTCCATGTCTTATTTTCATAACCGGGTAATCTAAAAAATACATCAACTCCTGTCTTTCGATTTGCTAGATGTGGTTACTTTTTGATGCGCAAACGGGCAGACCATAAATTTACCAATGAGGTCAGTTTCTAAAGTGACGAAGCCATCAAGTGCCCTAAAGTCTCCCCTGAATCCAACACATTTTTTAAATGTAACGAAAACTCCTTCAGCACTACTAATGTGCAGTTGTTTTCTCCAGGATCAAAATTACAAATATGAAAACTTGAATGGGACTGTTTCAGGCCCCTTTCCATTTCCACACGGAAATGTGGGAACTAATAAGCAGTAAACTGCGTGGGGTGAACTTTGGTTCACCTTCAAACAACCTAGGTTTAACTTCTTCAGTACGAAGCTTGCGATTTAATTTTCTAAGACTCAACTGCCTAACATATCCCCGCATATGCTAGTAAAGTACAGTTGTGTAAAACATACTTTGAAGCAACTGGTCGGTCATTCTTCTCTCCGTTCTTAGGTCCTTCATTCGATCTTCAAGTAGAGTTTCCAACCGTAAACAGTAAGCATCCATCTGCAAGATAAAAACTCACAAAAAGATCGTGTATGGAACCGCTTGTTTGCCATTTTGCGTGACTCGACTTTAGTTTGCCATTCCATATGCAATTTGACGGTTAGACTTTCGTAGCCGAATATTTGCCATGAGGTTTTTTATCAAGAAAGTTATCAAGAAAGTGCTCAAAATTTCAACTGCACCTAGCTTTTTTGAAACAAATCAAACCCAGTTAAGTGAGCCTCCATAGATATTGCTTAACCTTTTCTTTTGTTCGCTTTCTAATTTTGAACTAACTCTTTCAATGAAAATGATTCTAACAATGATTCAGGGTAGACTGCTTGTCCGCTGAGCTTGGTAATTCAATTTCAATATTATCGTCACCATTCGAGAAGACATCATCAGTAAGTAGTTGGGCGCGTGGAGTGGTATGTGAACCACAGAGTTACTCGATAAGGCATCTGACTGTTATGTTACCCGGCTGACAATAGAAGGTACTATTTTTAGAGGTATCTAAGAGCGATTCACCTCTTGATACCATAGAAAATCCGAGGTGCAGTTTCTTGGGAAATTAATGTCTCGGCCACTTGATAGCATTTAAGGTTTCCAACTATGACAATAATAATACCATTTCAACAGCTTGTCCAACCTATGTTCAAAGATTTTTTCGAAGATGTCTGTTCCTGATTTTGATCAAGACTACATTGCAAAAGCACTCTGCTTCTGGAAAATGGTGCAAAACCGTGCAAAAGAAATGACTCAGTAGACTGGTTTGTCCAAAGGTTATGGCATCCTTAGAGAGGAGAAGAAGGACAGATGTGTAAATATTACCAAGGCGGAAAATGAATTTAACAATAAGAATGTGGTAGCCACGGCTTGAGTTGTTTAAGTTCCCCTTTTGTATGCACCCCTTTTGGAGACAACTTACATTTTAACTCAAAAAATCAGACCTTTCTTCATTAGACTGTTTAGAAGAATCTTCTATTTGGGGAGACCGAATTCATTTTCATCTACATACGCTTACCAAAGCCATTTTGTACAGGCTGAATACGCTTGCTTGTTCAATTCCAAGATACTCGCCGTTAACTTGTTTGGAGTAAATTGACTCACAAGGCATTGCGGCGAATCATTCCATAAACCGAACCTATTTTTCTGCGTATAACACCAAACCCATATGCAAAGCTTATCTTCAACCCGCATTAATTACTAGAGGCGGCACTCGTTGTAA
Organism: Opisthorchis viverrini; assembly: GCF_000715545.1. NCBI lineage: Eukaryota > Metazoa > Platyhelminthes > Trematoda > Opisthorchiida > Opisthorchiidae > Opisthorchis > Opisthorchis viverrini. Next base: position 267,209 of record NW_008751751.1, on the reverse strand, counting down.
TAGGAGGCATGGTGAAGAAACCAAGGGAAAATGAGGAGGGTTCGAATTCCAATCTTAGTCAACTCTCCAGGAGGACAATCACTAGTCTGCTTAAATCGTCCTACACTCTGTCTCGATTTTTCACTCTGTGAAAACAAGATTGACTAAGAAGTAGTTGGCGGGTATTCTTTGAATAGGTCATATGGACGAATCTGTAAGCTAGTTTTTAATCTTAAGTGTGTTGCAGAACTTGGATGTTTATCTATTTCTGTGCCATTCAAACTCAATCGCCTGATAGATGATTTTAGAAATTGATCAAACACGTTATTTTCGTGTATTTAGATTTATTTTGACTAGCCTGACGTACAAATGGGTGTTTGATTCATATTGCGAGATGAATTGTCATGTTTGATCAAATGCGAACTGCGCCCGGTTGTTTAGAAAACTTACAAATCTAGAGAGTTACAAACTAAGTTACTCATTGACGAATTTGGGCTGATGTTCCGCGTGGTTCTGGATTTGTCTGGTTTCATCTTTCTTTACTGCGCTACTCAAGTGAGCTTGAAGGTCGAATTTACCCAGTTGACTTTAATTTGTCCACTCCAGGCTTACGTAGAGATCGATCACAGTTGCATTGGCAGCATGTTTATTTTGGTGACTGACACTTATTTCATTCGGATATAGCAAGGCACGAAAACTAGCCATTCAATTCACTAAGATTGTAGACCGACCTCCATTGAGTTTCGACGTAAATTAGAGGTTAGTGAATCCAAACTTTATATGCTCCAAAAAGCGTGACTTATGTTTCTATGAATACGAAATTCTACATAGCACAATATTTGTTTGACGGAACACTACTCGTAAGGTTGCTGAAAACCCCTTGACAGCCCTCAAAGATTATGAAAGAGCAGTTTGGTTGAATTTCCCAGTAAGATAAAATAAAAATGCAAATAAGTACGTTTGATAAATTGGGTCTATTTTAAACATAACGTCCATGGAGGCTTGAGAACTGCACCTACCTGATGAGACTTAAGGGGCGCGATACCGGTTGTGGGTTTCACGAGTTGCCAGTAATCCAATGGGCTGAATTATTTCGAGAAAGTCTACTGAGATATCTCAAATATTATACCGGATGGAAAATGAGGTGACCTCGTGAAGCATATTTAGTTGAAAATACCATAAACGAGAGGTTTAACTGGAGTTCATTCGAGTCCACCGTCGAAAGAGAAGTGTTGTTCCCATCAGTGTCTCACGCAGATTAAGAAACCTTCAATCTCTTCATTGTCCTCAAAACGTCCAAGGCTTTCAAGGAAACCGACGCTTTCTAACTATATTTTATATCTCGAGACCTCGAGACGTCTGCTCTTCTTGAGATAACGTGATATGCCGTACAGTTAACTGGATAGACCAAACTGTAACTTCACTATTCAACACGGTTTTAATTGTCCTAATAATGATGTGTACACAACGGATGCAAGATTTTGAAAGAAAGGCTTGCTAAATTATATCATACCCAAAGGTATCGTGTGATCTATTAACCAGGTAATTCTGTCCTTGTTTTTCAGAATTTGTGTACAGCGCTCTGGAATTTATTGTTATAATGCACTTATATTTCCCAGGTCTGTTCCTGAAAAAAATATCCTGTTTTAATCTTTGTGATTTACTACTCATAAGATTGCTGAAAATCCGTCGACAGCCCACGACTGGTTTCGCCCTTTTTGGGGCTCATCAGGTGGGCGCAGTCCCAGGGTTTCCGTCAATCTTATGTTCTACTTGAAACCAACTTGCACGAAATTAGCGAATATACACTCATTTGAAAACTAATTTGTTCTTTTCGAGAGACTCACCTGGAACCTAGTCGAATCTCTTGTTTGTGATGTTCTCTCGAAAAAAAAAACAAATTAGTTTGCAAATGAGTGTATATTCGCCAATCCTGTATTTCTTTCTTTCAGGCTGTTCCTTTTCAATGATTTGCCTTATTCCAGTGTTGCTGATTACTACATGAGGCTTATTCCTTCTAATCGTGAAAAACAAATTACTCGGATTTCTTGAGACCTCCATTTGAACAACATGATTTTTGGGGTGTTGTGCATAACTCAAGGTATCGCACCTGACTGTTTGGAACAATCAATATAAGAGATAGAGCGTAGAATGCTACAAATAGTAAACTATGCGGATAGGAATGGATAAAGTAACACTACACGGATATCAGAAGACACAGTCTGCTCTCTCACTGCACGCTGTGCTAGATCAAGTTCATTTCCACTACATAATACACTTTCTGCTCCGTAGACGCTCTGACAATGGAGAAGCAATGGCCAAAATACGGATGACGATATATTCATACACGGTCATATTAAAATATATGATAAAAAGGTAAACCCGTAATACTGTTTATAAGGAAACGCTCGTGAGCCCGGATAGGTGAGCGAAAGAAAGCAAAGTAAGCCAAAGGCTGAAAGCGCTATCAACCCACTCACTGTGCATTTCACCGTATTTGACGCATTATTCTGTTGTGGATTCATCTTTAAAAGAAGCTTCTTTATGGTAAGAAAATTTGGTCTTGAAATGATGTCACCCAAGCACATCCGCATTAGCTGAAAAATATGGATGAATTTGCGCTATCAGCAGATAAAACAAGGTAGTAAAAAGATTAATTACCTATGCACAGAAAACATGTACACTTCATGCTTGAATCCTATTAGAGCTAACCGGAAATAATCAAGATGCAGATAATCCTCTTAAGATTTTAGAACTGCCTGATTTTCCGATATCATCACACAGATTCTCCATCATTAGATGGTAGCAGCAACGTTATTCAACCCGTTTGCACTTAGCACAACGTCTTCATTGAAAGAGTGCTTTCTTAAGTAGAAAAATCTCAAACGAAAACTTGACTGTATAATTTAGCAAGAGCAACAAGCCGCTGACCACTGGTTACTGGCTTGAAAACAAGAAAATATTACACTTAGTATGTGGTCTTCAGAACCGCAATGGTGTGGGGTTAAAATTTCATAACGATTTGGGAACGGTTAGTTAGGTTACAAAAGCACTAGAGTGAGACAAAAACGATCCGATGCTTGGTACTTGGATCTTATGGACAGTTCTTGAGTAGAAAGTTCAAGAAGCCCAGATTCATTCCACTATTCCAGACCGCAGTTAACCTTTGAAATGATAAGACAAACTTTAGCTCTCGCAGAAGAACATGCAAGACAAAAAGCTGTCGCCGTTTTCCAGAAAAGGTAACCTACGTACTTGTGTGTGTTAGAGTTTAGAAGCAAACAATAGAAACCCACCTCGCAATATGACTCCCTTTCTGGTGCTACATTAGATTCGTAGCTTTCCTCCTTAAAACACGTCTTTCTTGGAGTTCCTTTCAGTAGGGAGAACGAACCACTGCAGGCCTTCAGCTCCTAAAGGTGTGTAAAATGGGGGATTTTGCATCCAGTATTAGTTTCTTGTTACCCAAAAAGTTATTTACAGGAGGTGGAAGGCACATAGTGCAGCATTTGCCCTCTAGCTCCATGCTTGTCTATTAGAACTAAAAAATAATACAGCATAACAAGATCAATAAATTCGGATGGTGGTTTTGTAATACTCAGGAATTATGTCGAGAATCGTGACTCGCGTCTGAGAGTATTAAATACGCCATAACCAATTTAAGACGACCAGCACATAACCGTTTCTCATTTTTTATTAAAAACCCCAATTGTCCCGCTTAAAGAGACGCTAATAAACGCTTGCTGTGATTATCTAGCTTTGCGAATAAGGCAGCTACTTTAAGAAATATATATTGCTTCAGGCGGGATTTGTACTGTGACAGTGCAAAACACTCTCCGAAACTCAGCCCTAGTCAAATCTGACAAAGAGTCGTTTCATCAGGAAGCAAACTAATACATAAACCCACCTATGCTTGGTGTGAGATATCCAGACGTTGATACTTTCACACAACTGACATCACGCTGGAATTCATCATCCCTTCTCGTTGTTGATGAAACCACTTATGAAGACTTGGTGATATGCGAAACCGTCCCTTTAATTTGATCTGTTTGGCTTGAAGTCAGGTAAACACGAAACTTTTTTTTCAGAAAGTTTTAGAAGCAATCCACATGTTTTCATCGCAGTAAATGGAGGAAACTTTAGCGCTACTAAACTTTCATCATACGGAGTAACTTTCCGCGAAAACTCATGCTTTTCACAATTAGTAAGAAGGAAATCGACGAATGCTTGTATCAGTACAAGACTGGCTTACTGTCTAAGTCAACTGGGATAGAAATATTTGCTCACCAGACGCTTTCTCTGAGATTGAATCCGGCCGTTTAGCCTGATCTTAGTACAATTTATGTGGTTTCGATTAACTCAACCTAACAGGTTTTTCGCTAGATTGTGGCAAAAAGTATGCTACAAAAGAAGATTGGCGTGGCGATTTCGTGATATGTTGGAAACATGAAAATCGATATGCCAGAGTTTTACATAACTAAAAATAGCAAATTCGGCGTAAATTACCAGCTAATAAGTTTTGAGTGGGCCGGTGTTTACTAGGTGTAAAGGACGGAGGAGCTGGGTACAACAACGCACCAGATAGCAGTTTGTTGCCTCAGATCACCCGCTGGTCACCTGGAGTTCCTAGTTGAGGAAGTTTAGTACGTTTTATTATTCGGAAGAAATGTGGGGATAGCTAGGTTGACCAATCACTGTGGAATCGATACTGGGATGCGTCTGATTAAAAAATTGGTAAAAGAGGTCAGGTGCAATTGGACAACGGAACTGGAAGCCTAGCTGAGGAACTCAGAATTCAGAGTGGGTTGGTGTATCGAATTCAGTAGGACCTTACAAGGGTTGGTATTATTACTGTTAAGTTGCGATGTGTATTTTTGCGGACAGTGGGGAATGGTTGCGAGTTTAAATGCATGGTTGGTGGCGCTTCTCCTCCGGTTTTAAATCTCGTGGACCTACGAAATAATTGTCATCATTTTTGCTCTTAGGGAAAGGATTTATTAATCAGCCACCATCTTACGTCCTCTTAGACTATGGAGAAAGCATTTTCTTGAGAAATTCAAATCCATGGGTATATTCCTACGGGGTAAATTTCTATGGATAATAACCGGATCCGCATTCTAGGGCTTTCGCCGGTGAACATGACGTCAAATTCTCTGCGAAAACAACCAAAAGTTACCACATATCACACCAGATCATCGTACACTGACATGTGGCCTTGTATGTTTTATTACCGTATAAAATCAAATTACCTTTGCCAAATCCACTCTTGTTGCGACCTCGTACATGATCGCGCCAAAACTGTACACATCCATTGCGGGGACAAAATCAAGGTCTGGTCGTCCTGCAAGTAGGGTAGAAACGATAATTGTGTCAGGTAGAGGGCAAGTAGCCAAAATTCAGCGAGGCTGCTTACGGCATTGCATTGATTTCAGAAGGCACATAATTCCATTTGAGGAGTCCTAATAACGAGACCAGGATTTTAGCCTCAACTAGGCTGGAGCCCATGCTCTGAGAAACGCAGTGAGGTCTACGTGCGGCTAACAGAGTGACAGAGTGACTTCCACATTATTTAGACTTTGGCGATGTTCGGCTTCCAGAGCAGAGATATGCTATTAGTCTAACGTAAGATGGAAAGACAAGCATTGTTAGCGATTAAGCAGACAGTGACGTGTTCTTCGGTCCATTGATCTTGATGGAGATGATGGGTTTTATAGAGGATCAGTTCATCGTCATACTTCGTGCCACAAAATATCACATAACACCCGAAATTAACGCAAAGCATGTCGCTATTATAGATAGGATACTGTCAAAAAGCAACCGTGATGTTCTGACGACTTGTTTCTATGCAGGCAGTGTATGGTGTCACACACAGAGTGCACCTACCACAAAAGTGCTAGGCCCTGAAGGCAATCGAGAAATCTAATATTATGGCCTTAATCATAAGCGAATTCCGCCAAGGTCCAGCTTGACTTGTTTGCTTAATCAGATCAAGCGGTAACCAAACACCTGATTCGTCAAGGGAAAAGCAAAATGTTTAGAAGAATGACGGATTGTCACATATTTCAAGTTTATCAAAGTCCGCTCAAAGGATGCCCGTGGACTTCAATGAATAAAGACAACTATACCTGATCCGTTACTGCGGGTCAGAAGTTGTGGAACGTCAATGACCGCAACATCTTAATTCATCATTATGTCACATGGCTATCTGATTTGATATCATAACAGTAAGGGAGAAATCGAGTAATGCCAGATTAAACGGAGCCACAGAATTTGGTTCTTCAGTACAAAAACAGCCTGGAAGCACACCTGCTTTAGAGCGGTTTCCAATTTGGGCAGTGCAAGCAGAACACTTCTCTGAATATGCACAGGAACTTCAGACATGGTTCAACAGTCTTCTACTAACAATGTTTTTGTTGTGCGCATACATTAGCCGGTTCCAAATTCTAAATCAAGTTAAAAATTACTCGGTTCAACATTCCATTTATCTGGCTGGGGGCAGTATAAAAAGTGTGCAATATGTACAATAATTATAGATTACCCAAATGTAAATGAAAGCTCTTATGTAGGCGACAGATTCTCGTAGGCAATGTGAATAAACAGAACTATTCAAGTTACGGTCTCCGTAAAATTAAACGCTGTTCACATTGGTATCTGCATAAAATACCCAACAGAGGGAATTCTTCACCTACCTACAGGGGTAATGCGAAAAATATTTGGAAGTGAATAAAACAATAAGGAATTAAGAGAAAAACTAGTTGTAGTGTTTTTACTTCCAGCTACTCGTGAGTAGTAACATTGTTCAGGATTTCAATAATCATCAGTAGAGGAACAGCGGGATGAGAGCATGTGGACATTGTTAATGGGTCCTCCAACATTATTTTGGCGCTAAAATTATCCGATCCAAAGATGTACATTCAAGGAGCCAGAGTTGAACTTTGACAGTTAGGGCAGTAGATTTCCAGCCGTGATGGTAGGAGAGTCGGTAGTGAATAGAGCAATTTTGAAGTGTCCATTCCTTCTATCTTCAACTAGAAGCCCCTAGAAAGAAAATACTTCATCATGGGGACCTCCATAGTATTATCTCTGATTGAAGTTACTCCTCAAAGAAGCAGTCTCCCCAAGAACCAGAGAGGCAACAGTTTTTGGTTTTACAAGCGACTGCTTCAATCCCAAGAAGAAAAACCATAAAGGCAAAGCCAAGTGCCATAAACCTAGAATTACCTATCTGCAGCTTTTTTCAAATACGTGACGTCGCAATCAATGGTGACACATTTTCGGGACATATTGTTAGGCAGTCAATGAACAGAATAAGCTTCGTAAATAATTTGATATTGGATATTCACGCCCTGCAATTCTTTAGCACTTGTTGCAGTCTCAACTGATGAAAATAAAGATGTAACAACAGGTAAAATGATACATGAAAATTCACTATATACCTAGGTTGTGGAAGACTTTCTTATTCGCAATTGTTTTTTGTTGGAAGTTGGTTGGTTTGAAACTTTGCATGTATGTCATATCATGTAATTTTTGACGAGTGCATTGAGTACAGTTGATCTACAAACCTGTTTTTGTGTTACGATCCTGACTCCAAAAAGTCCGTTGCTAGTTGCCGGACTAGAACAGCTGTTCAGAGGTTTTCGTGTGCTTTTCTGTTCCTCCATTTAAAATGTCTGCAGAGCTTTTAAAATTAGCTAAATAGTAAGCTAATTGGATGGCGGGTAATAGGGAGTTTCACCAAGGCGAAGGCAGTAACTTGTAGTCAGTTTGAAGCCTAGCCTCAAAACAATGAGTGGCAATTCTCAATTGTTCTTAAGTGACAGTAACACCATTTGAAAATTCTCGTTATTCAACGTTTTTTCAGTTGGTGACAACTGCTGTTAAGTGGCAAGGAAACTTACCAGTAAAACGGCACAAAACTTAAGCTGCGATGATTGCAAATACTTAGCCAGTGGAGATATGAAAACACCGATAACAACGATTAATGATTTTGGTGATTTTTGTTGTACTGGAGTTTTCAGAAATGACTGATAATAGGGTTTGGGTTTTGGGTGATATTATTCGCTACATTTCAAGGACATCGTCGATATGACTGCTGTAAAGAAGTCGCCACTCGGTGGCCCACCACTTCATGCAGTTCCTGTGTCAAGCGTTTCTACAAATTCCACTTTCATGTGCTAAGCAAAGGGCACTCTGTCCAAAATTCTTCATGAAGTTGAAGAAATACCTCGAACTTTCGAAGTCGCCAGGAGATCAGATTACTCACCCAAGTATTCCGGTGCAACAAAAGGCTCGTGTTCATATATGAAGGTCTTTATTTTCTCCAAGTTATTTTCGAATCTGACACCGTCAAGTCCGAAATCTAGTGTGTGGGTCGGAAAAACAGATGTTAGCTCAACTAAGTTTTCGGGTTGGCATTACGTACAATGTTTTTACTGTGAGAAAAAATGGACGAATACTATGTAGTCATTTTGGGTTAGGAATATCTTTTGCATCAGGAAACTAAATGCATACAGGTTCGTGCAAATTCTGCTAGTTGACTGCAAGTCGTGAGTGAGCTTTTGGCTCCTATATGTTGGTTGGCCTATGCTTCAAGTGGCAGTTTCATTGCTTACGCTTTGCGACCCATCAGTTACAGCTAAATTAAGAATATGAAAGCCATATTGTATCAGGAGGCGTATAGGTGGATCGACCAATGATATGCAGGTTCTGTTACTCAGTGTATAGGCAATTTTAGTCACACTGTAGGTTTTCACATGATCTATTGAACACCTATTGTTTTGTTGCATCGTTTGCTGCTGCATTCTAATCGATCGCAGCTACCCAGCAGACGATGGGTCACTCCTGCTGTCGAATAACTATATTGTTATTTGTAATGTACTACTCATAAGGTTGCTGAAAATCCATCGACAGCCCACAACCGTTTTCACCCTTCTTGGGGCTCATCAGGTAGCCGCAGTCCCTGGGTTTCCGTCAACCTTATGTTCTACTTGATACCAAATTGCACGAAATTAGCGAATATACACTCATCTGCAAACTAATTTGGTTCTTTCCTTTAAGATGTAGACAAAGGCAAGTGCACACCGAAAAACTTTTACAGTAATGTTTGATTGCACCGGCTATATACGCGAGAGGATGTTCGCACTTAACGGATGTGTTCACATATATTGTTCTCTTAATTTTCAATTGAGGAAAAACGCTATAGCTTTTCAGCACAGACGGGGAATGCTAAACATTTCCTTTTAGGATTGCCGCATATTCCGCACTTCGTTGGACCGGCTGATAGTGGTCTATCCAGGGAGCGTAGAATCCACAGAAAAGCATGCACTAAAAAGCCTTGTTTGTGAGATCATTGTCGGAATACTTCAAATAAGAAGTAATTACTTACAAGAATCTCAAAGCTAGAATGTTTAGTAAATGCATCTTGTACAGGCACGGTAATTGCTTTCGGACTCAAAGAATAAAGTGACGTAACAGTGTACCAGAATGTCAAAATGACTTGCTCAGTTTTATGTAGCAACATTCTTTCTCACCGAAACTCGGAATATCTTCAGTTAAAACTTTCGTTGGGGAGAGTGCAGACCTGTTTTCACAACAGATGTCATTCAAATTTGGTACCGCACAATTTTTCTGCAGCATTTCCATTGCGGTGGCTAGCTTGACGGTGGTCAAGATAAAACGGCGGTCTTCAGAAGTGCAATGTCCTATGTTTGACACTAGCTAATATCCTTCTCAGAAAAAAAGTATCATTCGCACCGCAAACCTAGCTTAAAGTGCACTGGACCTTACTCAATAAATTCCCTTTAAGTACGTTTGATTCACAGCACTGCCATCGTGCTTTTGCTTGACGACTCATTTTTGACTCTCTCGTCATGATTGACTTTTGTGGAGCCACAACACGACCAGTGTAGATAAGATCACTACAGTAATCAGTCTAAACTACCTTACCGAAACCGTAGTTTTTCATCGGATATTTTAGTGTTGTCAATACTTAGCTACTGTACACAAACAATGCTTTCATTCGATGCATCTGAACTTTCTAACACGATGTCATATGGCAGATTTTATAGTCACAATAAGCGGCTTATATTGATGTGAGGCCAGCTTTACACCCGGAATAGAATTACCCAAGTTTCTAGGAAAGTGCATTACGTTGGTGCAAGCTCTGACGAACAAAAAGCTTCCGAGAAGCTTACATTGGTAGCCTACCGTGTATTTATGTAGCTTTCGTGGATGCGTATAAACGTCATCTAAGTATATGATTGCTAGCCTTTCCTAGTAGACGTATACTGTAGCAATTGTTGCAGGCCTTCATTAGGAAAAATGGTGCCTAAGGATGAGAAATAACGGCTGTTTTTCTGCACTCATCCTCTAACAGAAGACATAATTTTATTAAAATCACTAAACTAATATCAGCATACCACAGAAATGGAGGTTTGAAAGTATTTTTTCTAATTACGAGGTTATTACAAATGTATTAAAAGAATATCACCGACATACAAAACAACTGGGACAAAGCAGATGTATTAGGTCGTCCACACGCAATCTTCCCCTACTTTACACCGGCGAACCAGTACATTTTTCATTTTCGGCATAAATCATTATTGCTAATGCATCCGAAGTCCACAGGTCTGAGGCAAAAATATTGGGGACACACATCGACGGTCCAAATAACGGACCGAACTCCACTGTATGAGCCGCAGAGTCGCTTTCATTCCGGAAGAGGACTTACACACAACAGTGGCAGAAAGACTGGAAAGTCTAACGTTTACCTATATCTTCATATACAAGGAACATGCTCAAAACTTATCATTCATGAACAACAAGACAGAATTCCAATCAACATCATCGCGTAGCCATAAGTTCGGAGGCTGTGCACTTAAATCATACCTGTAATTTTACATGTCCAATGTTCGTCCACCAAACAGTTTGATGAACACAACCTCGAGTGTATAATGTGATGATTGTGCAAATATTTCATCCCTCGTGCAATGTCAATTAACATCGAAAACCTGGAGAAATGGAGAGGAAATTGGATTATTGCTTTTTTTCTCGCGGATGGACGATGGCAGCCGACAAAATAGGTACTTGAAGCAATTAGTTGAATAGTCTTGTGATTCGACTGATGATTAACTGTTGATCAATAGGGACGTTTTGGGTCACCTTTTAGAGGAGGCTGAACGTCCTTAAGTCTACAAGGACCATACACCGAAGAATAAGACCAGAAAAACAAAACAAATGACTCATAGGAACAACACAGCTTTGGCCTTTTTGTGATTTGTTTTTAATACTTTAAAGATACACATGCTTTGCTCAATGATGAGTGTAAAATAGCCCGCGTTGAAGCCATTGTTCTAGAAGCCTAATAGACCAGGTCGACTTCATTTCAGGCGAGGAATGAGAGCAACACATTACACCGGGGAATACCCCTTCCCGAATAAGATTATCAAATAAGAATTGCGGAACGGAGTTATGTGCTGACCAAAAGAGATATTAGCAAGTGCATTGTATTATTCTGTCTCCGAAAAGTTTTTTTAAAACAGCAACCTGAGATATTCCTACGGTTTTCTCTGGTAATGCTGCCCGCTGAACTAGCAAACAAGTTCGTTTTCCCGGGAAAATATAACAAATTTGGACTAACTGAATTTCTGTGAACTCTACGATTTGATGCCACATTGTTTTCTACGATCTGTGCCTTCAGAAGTGGTGCTTTGTCTTAGTATCACGGAGTTTCGGTGTACAAATGAATGAACAGCTTCTCAAACTAACTTGACATCCCCGAATTAATTGTGGCACATACCATTACAAAGATTTGTTCAGCCGTGATGCGTCAGTGATGGTATACTAAAACACATTACTATAAAGTTGGAGGACGTTTACCGTTTTGAGTAAGACATCTTCTCCAGAAGGTAGAATAAATCGTAAGCATTCTTGCATACTTCATGCTTGGTTTAAATATTACACATCATGCAAGCAAAGTTGTAAAAAAAATCCCAGGTGCGCCTGGATCATTTTTTAAACGTAGAGTGGCTAGAAAAACCATTGAGAGGCATTTTAAAAAGCTTCCGGTTGTGCTAGACAGGACGACTTTAGATGGTCCGTCGTCTGTGAGGTATTGTCTTCAAAAAGTTGAAAAAAAGAGTAGCTGAGTTTACTACTTAAGTTGGAATTTGTCAGCCTTGAGATGCCAACATGACCGGGCTAAGTAAACCGTACATATCGATTGAACGCACTGTTTAAGCACCGTAACTACAAGTTGATATAAAAAGAAAAATATCAGGAATTGATTGTCAAGCATTCTCACGAAAGAATCGATCTTGATCCATCCGTCTAGTGCAAGAAAATACTTATATACCACGACCAGGTGTGCTCAAATGCTAACAGTTTCAGCGGTGGGACAAATTTTGCAAAATATATGCATTTAGCAATCATCCTGTCAACGAGGCTTCATGAAAAAAAATAAAAATCCCACGTATATCTTTTATTTCGTTATATGTATTATAGAACATTTGAAATGTTTACACGACATCTGATCAGTGATCTCGACAGCCATACCTATCTCGCAATTAGAAATGCATCTTGGTAGCGGTCGGAGGCCAAAAGCCAACCTAAATATTAGGGAATGTTTTTTCCTTCGCAAACTATGCGGACTATACTGCATTGACTAGGGATCACCTGTCATCTTGCTTTCTTTGAGACAAGCCAAACCACGTGACCGACACGATTACCACCCTTTTCTCGATGTTACTTACCAGATTAATCGGAAGAAACGGTTTAATGTGACCGAATCACCCCAATGCTGCCTGACCCTTTGCAGTAAGCTGATAGCTTGCGATTCGACTACTTACCGTGCATGGCTTCACGTGAACGTATTGACCCCGACAAGATCTACCAAACATCTGATCTGCGTGACCTTAATACAAGACCTTAGGTGGGTAGATTGATAGACTGATAGCCGTTATCGACCGGTGTAAAGCAGCTTGCATTTTTTGGGACATCTATATTAGCTATGTTTTCGGCTGCATCACATGAATAAATTGTACTTGGTCTATAAACGATCAATTTAAATCATAAAAGATAATGAAATGGCGTACGAAACCCAGTTGAACGTAATCCAAATAGATCCTCAATTCTGCCATCAAGGCAAACTAATATTGAACATCGAGGACATCTCTTCCTACAGGCTTGGTGTCTATTGATAGATGAACGTGGTCCCACAAAGCAGCAGCAATTTTGAAGTTATACTTAGGAGTTATGTGGTCAAGCCCGGTGTCCGGTATCTTGAGTATATTTTGCGACTGGCCAAAGTGGTTTTCTCCTTCCGCCAAAGGATAGCTCGCCCGATTCAAGTAGCAGAACATATGTTCCGAAGCATGTTCATACAAGCTCCGGTCTGTTTTTCGGTGCAGGTGTAACTGAAACTACAGGTGAAATGGCGAGGTATGTGAGGCAAGCATTGAGTGTACTAGGTTTTGGGGTGCATAACTTTGTTGACGTCAGTTGTGTAGTTCGATAGGTAAGAACAACTGCAAGTACTAAGTTGTATCGCTTTAGCCAAGTAGCCAAAGTTGAATGTGGTCTAACTGTGCGAACTACCGAACTTTAACGCTGTTCCTCTATGGACTACGACCAATTTCTCGGATCAAGCGTTTGACATCGGTGTTCCTAACGGAAATTCTTTCGCCATTTGACCTAAGTTGGGCGTGCGTGTAAAACCTGACAATTGCAGCTAATGTTCATGCCACATTGGCGTACGTTACAACAGGCAACGTCACCCAAGCGTTTGGTGATAAAAATGAGAATAAGTTGTTTTCAGTTTCCGAAGGAACGCCGATCATGATGGAGATGATTACCAAGTGTTAAAAACTTGTAATGAGTAAAATGCCACCTGCGTGCCTTCTACAAAGGAACGTATAAAGTGAATGTTGCCGGATAGCATACGTGTGGTACACATTGCTACACCGTCCACGTGATTGTAGGCTTCAACTTCAAAACCAAAGCGAATATCACCCTTACAGAAAACGAGCAGTTCTTTGAGATCATTGTTTATGATGGATAGGTGGGGTTTATGAGCTGTGCTATGTGCACTCAATGGTCTACGCTTCCAAAGAGTTAAACCTTGAAAGATGTCTTGACATTACAATGAGAAACGATATGATCTTTCACTAATATATGGTTCAGAAGCTGTAGAATTTAGAAGGAGCCCTTGACCTATTAAAGGCTGAGAAGTCCACGGCGTGAGTTTCAAAATTCACGAATTCCCCTGCCAGTTTGTGATAGGTTGAGCTTAGCTTAGTCCTCAAAGGACTCTGCTTTTTGTGTTTGCGATATCCATCGTAAATATAAAGTTTTGGATCCACGGGGTTTAACTTGGCTTAACATTTCGCGACAAACGAAAGACATGAGCCTAATTGTGCAAGACTTTGTAATTTGTTTCTTTATCATTCTTTTGTTGCCTGACGTCTGGTCATTTGAGGAAAATTTTACTGCTTCAGGAACAATTATTCCCTTTTGATTCATATATTTAGCCTCTGGGAATACAACATTATCCAAGCCATTGTCTAGCTTGAGGTTGTTAGACTTACCATCTATTTTAGTCACCATAGTGCTTTTTTGCATGACAAACTTGTGAGAGATCGCGTTGAGTTGTGCACTTAAAACGTATAATAATGGAAAATATAAAAACGTTAGAACCAAAGTCACCCAGAAATCTTTGGCTACAGACAATCCATCGCCGAAATACATCTGACAAGATCTTAGAACGAATGAGCTGAAACATCTTAAATATTAACTAGCTGTGTTTTCCTAATCGAGTGTGCCGGATATATTCCTGAACAACTTCTTTACTTCTGCGTCCAAGATCACTGGTTATATACTTGCCACAGCAAACGATCTTTAGCACTTTTCCTACCGGTTACAACTTTGAAGTCATACTTTCCCGATTCATTTCCCTACAAACATCCCGTGGCTCTTAGAACCTCTGGCCACTCCAGTGTATTCAGAAGGTTTTTAATCGTGTGCTCTCATTTACACCATTGATCATTCCTAGAGACTCGAACAGATTTGTCTATGAACATCTTAACGGTAGAGGTAATGTTGCGTTTCTGAAGGCTTCTACAGGGGATTTTTTGCCTCTAGTCGGGCCTCAATCATTCAAATAAGATAGTCCTCTATATACACGTAACACACTACTTATTAGGTTGCCGAAAGCTCTTCGACAGCCAACAATTGGCTTACGCTTCTTTGGACCCATCAGTTAGGCACAGTCTCCATGTATCTGTCAATATTATGTTCCGTTTTAACCCAAATTGCACAAAATGCGACAAATTTCTTCACTTGTATGCTCAGTTGGTTTTCATAGGAGACTTGCCTGAATCCCAGCTAAACCTCTCATTTATGATGTCCCTCTTCTATACAGTGCGTTACGACATGTCGATACCGTACCAAATGAGACGAAAAAACGCCTGGTGTAGAAGATTCATTTAAAGAAATATATTAAAAAAAAGTGGGATCCATTCAGGATTCCGTGAAAAACACTTTGGTATGCGCATGAGAATATTTAGAGTACCTAGTTTATACAATGACTTTCAGTTCGGATCGGTTATTCTTTTGCAACGGATTGTTTAGTTCTGTTTTGCGTCAGACGGATTCGTGGATAGAATGGTCTTGGGTAGAAATGCAACAGGAGTCTTATGATGCAAACCGGAATGAGGAAACTAAAACCCACCATCTTGGGTTCATCAAAAGATTGGGCAACTGCATTATGTTTGCAAAAATGGAAGGTCTAGTTAAACGGAATTTCTCTCTAGCTACTATAAGTTTTCAAACTCTCTCGAGCAGTTTCTTCTTTCAAATTACGATGTCATGCTCTCAAGTATTCGGTGAGTTCGCGTAGTGTGGAGCCGACTTATATTCGCAAGCCCCACTGGCATGTCGCCTCACCAGCATGAGTATTCTGAGACTATGCTTGACAACATCAGTGCGTCGGTTACAGGCTTCTTAGTAGCCAGGCTTAGGAGTACTTTCTTCATTCTGACCATTCACAAAGTGCATAAAAACCAGTGTTACGTTGCTTTATATCTTAAAAAAGAACGCATCATGTGACACTTCCTCTCACGTGTTTTAAATCTTTTTCTGTGCAGTAGGGTTGGCTGGCCGCGCTGTTTGTTCCTTCCTCATACGCCAAAATGCAGCTTTCTTTGTCTTGTTTCTCACATTACCCGAATAAAATTGGAATCACTACCAGCATGAAAATCGCTGACTAATGTGATTTACTTCATTTCTTATTTTTTTCCTTCTCCTCCCCCCAAACAATGCTTACTTTGAGAGGTGACCATTGAACCTGCTCTCTACCTACTATCAAATGAAGATGAAGCTCAATATCTCCAAACGCGTCGACAGAACACTTTTATATTTCTCTTTTGTTGATGCTGCTATAGAGAACCTTGTCAAGCTAACTTCACTTCTGTGTATTTATGCTCTCCAATATAATTTGAGAAGCACAGGATTGAAAAATATTTTCAAAACGTAAAGAATCCGCTCCTCATGGGGAGCTGCGCGTTTATGTAATCTGGTTTGTTTTTCCAGCACTGTTTTTTGAAGTGAAGAACTTTTGTGTGCTACAACTTTGACTGAAAATCACTATCCGAGAAGTCTTATGTTATTTCTACGTCAGAGTGTTGCCATTTGAATATGTTACATTATGCGCATTCAAACCTTTGTTCACAAGTATTTATGAGGTCATATCGTCTTCATTCGGATTCTTTGTCAAGTCGGTTCTCTAGCAGACTGTTTTCTTCCAGTCAATTACCGCTTTTGTGTGTTCTGTTTTGCAGTTTTTTTCTTGCAAGCTAGTTCTTTGGCGAAATAAAAATGCCACTCAGAAAAGATGCAGATACAATTATCTAGCCATATATGCCATTATTCTCAAATAATGGGTTTATACCGAAGGATGTGTGATTTCCACGCAGCTCACAATTTTGCACTCTTCCATGATAAATAAAGGGTAAAAACGAACATACAGAAAAGTGATTTTTTCTGGAAGAATGCATTGTTTGAGGAAGCTGCAGTTTTTCTACTCAGCATCTAGTTTTGTACTTCATGCTTTCGGCGATCAAAGTATCAAATATCATAGCCACGCAACTAAAGCCGCAGTGACTGAGAGTTGCCATTCATTAGCGAAAGAATCAATATTTTGTCAGTCTTCCTCGATGCTTGCTTCGCTGTGTTTTCCTACATGTCATGAGGTGTCTGACCGTGGATGCGTCAAAGTATATTGTAGGAACGTATCTGTCTTTATCTCTGCATGTGATTTCACCATAAAATGGAAGACAAAATGATGCCATGTGTTCATTTTACTATCCATTGGATATGGGCAATACTCAACGAATAAATTGAATCTTCTATTGTCAGCGCACATCAAACAAGTGAACACTCAGTCGCCGGTAGCTTATTGCAACTGATGCACATTAGGTTTTATTTTAGTCTAGGACTGTCGTACATAGCATGTTCGAGGGCAACTCTAATAAACGAGTAGTCGAGTAAGGTTGACGTCGTGCCCGGGACATACGTTTCACACGGCAGCGATCACGAAGAGACTGGACCTTATCGTGACGGTTTCCGAACCTCAGCGATCCACTGAGCCATATTGAAGAGTGTCCCCTAATCGTCCTCCTGTCTAGGTGTGGGCACCCTGGCGGTATCCCAACTCTCGTGCAACCATGACAAGGCAGTGAAGCATTGGTGTTGAACACTGATGTCATATTGTCGATGATGATGACCACCAAGTGCAGAGAAAGCTGGATATACGGCATTCCACCCCTGTTAGGTGCACTGTAAATTAGCCAGTTCAGCTTCAATCTATGCGGCTCGGCTGAGGATCGCGATGATCTCAGTTACCCATTTTACTAAGTCCTGTTCACTCGTTCGCAAAGTGAGCCTGACTGAGAGGGATAACCGACAGACTGATCAACTAAACAGCAGACAACTGACGGCCAGTGGATCTGATGCGGTGGCATAGCATCGCTGGCTAAACAATGTAAATGGGAATGCTGAAGTTAACCAAGTGTTAGCGAAATACACCCATTTACAAAGAAATTTGGTTTTGCTAGAGGCCCATCTGGGACCCGGCTGAATCTCTTGTTTGTGATGTTTCCAGGCAACTGAATGTGCTGCACCAGTCCGCACCATGTTTCAGTGTGTACGAGTTTCAAAACATTGCAACCGAGAGATTCATCTGAGTTACCTTTTAAGTCCTTAAGATGGCTCTTCATAAAATCAACCCGATAACCTAGTAGATTCTAGCTGCCTTAATGTCAGGTGAATAGTAAGGACATCAAAAGATGACTCTATGAGAGTTCTGTTAAAAGTCGTATCGAAGTTTTCCGCGTCAAGCATACGCCTCATTTTAATTTGTACATCCGAAAGCTCATCAGAGTAGTACCAACCTGTTCCACCGGCAAACTGATGGATTACCATAAAGCACAAGAATATCAGCTCCCTGCTTGTTGGAAAATGGTTTTAAATTTGTCCCAGTGTCTCCATCTAATGGAAAGCCGAAATTATGGTAATTAAAGTTTTTCTGTCATTTGTAGCAACACGAACCTGTTGTTGTTGCTGAGTATTTTCGTAAAAATTTCCTCCTAAGACATGGGCTTCCTGGTCAAAGCTGTATAATTCTCCGATTATGATGAGCAACTTTTTAATGGTGGTCTGCCGGGAACTAGTATTTTATGTGAGAAATGATATGCAGAGGCCAAGTTATATAGTGCTGCTCACCTGAATGCCCACCCCACTGGTAGATAACTTCTTTGGATGACATCATGTAGCGACTCTCTTGAACAGTACTCCCAATGAATGCGAAATTCCGGGGCGTTGTCACAGACCCCAAAGAAGGTGTTTAGGTTACGGTGCCGCAACGAGCTAATAATGAAACAGGCTAGTTAGCAATACAGAATGTATTCCATGAAATTCATGCAATAAATCAGATAATAGACACATTTCACGTGAGCATTCACAGTAAGCACAACACTGTTTATATAACATAAAAGTAATTGAGCTATTTACTCAAGGCCTGGTGAACATTCGAATCCAGTCTTAATTAACCACGTGAAAACTTTACTCAGTTTTTATCAAGATTGAGTGTTTGGGACTGCTTAATGAAACTCGGGCGCAAGATTTACTCGGCTTGTCTCACGTATGTAACAGCTATGATTATGTCTGTTTGAAATTACGCCACGGAACTTAGCATCACTGAAGTAAACATCCTCTGTCGATATTCGAAGAGTTTTCCAGCTAATAACGCATACTTCTGGACTGCTGAGTTTGAGCACACAATCTGACTGCCAACTTTTTAACTTTGCTCTGACGAATACGTAGAGAGATATTCAATATTGCAACTAACCTAAAAATTTACGACGTAAACATCGAGGTTAAATCTATCTCTTTTATGGGAGACAACAACTTATTTGGTTAACAGCTCACGGACGACTGCTCAACGTCATCATCCCGTCAAAGCAAATCAAAGGCTGTTTTAAACAAGGGCATTTTTTTAAGCGAAGCGTTCACCAAAAACGCAGAGGGACTGTTTTAAGTAATCAATCAAACCAACCTACCTGAGTGTTCCTATTTCTTTAAAAATCTCGGGAGTTATTGTGAAGTTGTTTCTCTGCACGATCTTCACGCTGACAACCTTGTCGTTGCTTGTCATCAAAGATGTGAAAGAACAAAAGACAGTTAGGGTTTTTAAAATAAGCAGCTGGTGCAATGATATAATTTAAAAAAATGGTCTGTGATGGGATCGTGTTGAGTGAATCTCGTGGGCAAATTAATTTTAATTTTAATTTACTTTTAATTTAATTTAATCCAGTTCAGTTCAATTTCATTTTCATTTTAATTTAATTTTTAATTTACTTCTAATTTTAAGTAAATAATTTGTATGCCGGCTAGCTTCCAGTCTGTCGGACTCTGAGCAAATAGGATTAATAACAATACCACGTACTTAGCTACGGACAATGACTTCACATCATATGTTGTGAATGCTAGGTCCAAGAACAGACTAGCATCAGTTTTGTGATTGGGTTTTCAAGCAAGAAGCTTGCGACGGTATGGACGAATAGGATGGATAAAGGATCGGACGTTTGCGTATAGGGACAAATCATGTTAAAATCACTCCATATGCTATGAACTTGTGAATGCGGCTTATGAGATTTCAGAAGAGATGAATTCATCTTTCATTAGAATATTGTACATTATCATCTATGATATGCCGAACAAAGCAAATGGACTTGTCACTCAATGCCCACAATGGTTGTAGTGTTCAGTCACCCGCACATCTTGGATTTACTTTTGCTCGATTAATACTCAATTCTCTGTGCTTTCTGGCCATTTTCCCATATGTCTAGCTCTCCCACACCCTTCGGAATAATGGTTAGCCGAAAACTGGTTTTGGGGATGGGGACCGGTTTTTTTACACACATTTCCATCTGCGGCTTTCTTGAAAAACCATCACAGACATTCCCCACCAACTTGGATGACGCATCGTGAAATACACTGTACAAAGCCCTTTGTGCTGATTTTGCCTCGAGTTCCTCTGAGTTGAGCCATATAAACCACGAGATTCACAATGCCCTTACACACTTACCACATATCTTGGCATACATGTCAACCCTGGACTGTGGTTTGTAAAGAGTCCGAGTCTATTCAGTTATAGCTTTGCACATCCGCAGTGGGATAATGGGTACATACGACGGTTTGGCTGCCTATGCCTTCTGGTTGGTGCAGCTCCTGGGCCAGGATAAATACGACACGGGTACTGTAAAGCCTAATACATAGGTGAGACTATTGGACAGTTTTGCCTACGAACTGGTAAACACAAGAGACAGACATGTTTTCTACCCCGGAATATGTGACATATTCACAAACTAGATGAAGACTCGGCAGTTGTACTATATGGTCTGATAGATTAACTTGGTGACCTTTGATCAAGCTAAAACGCGTCATGGCAACCTGCCAATATGGGCAGAATGTCGCCATGCAGAAGGCCGGGCAGTTCCTTTTTAGCCCACATTTGTTAAACGGATTGACGCTAGGCAGCTATCCAAGAGAGGGAGACTGCAAATGTAGCGTCATCGTCCTCCCCACAAACCACGTCCTAACGTGAACCAGATAAATTAGAGGAGCACACAGAATGCTATTTTTCCAGATTCTGCACTAACTGTCACGTATTTTGTTGAATGTGTGATTTTGGTCACTTCTGCCATCATTAGCGACAATTTGAGCAATGGGATTGCACGAAAAACGTTGTGTTCTTTCTCAAGTACCAAACGAATCAATATGGTACATGAGGTTCAAAATTTGCTTACGTCATTGCTGAGTTCGATACGGCTAGTTTCACATTGATTGAAGATGCTTACTCACGTGTGTACCGAACATGCGCGCGCGTCAATGCATGCACAATGCATCCAACAGCTGTACCGCTTTATACGTCACACATCCATATTTCGTACAGGCGTGTGTGAATCTGAGAGATTGGAGATTTCTATTTTGTAATGTTGTCATCTTTTCATTTTCGCCACATACCTTGTGCCTCGAAAAAAAGACAAATTCTACTCTTTGGCTCTTGATAGCTATTTTAATGTTAGGGGAAGTGCAGAAAATTCTGGTTGGGTGATAGGATTGCCTTGGCATGTAATATAACACCATGGTCATCATTCTGAACAAGGTTATGCCGACAGTGTGAATCCCACTTAGTTTTCGTGGGATGTGAATGATCCCAAGTTGCAACAATCTTGAGATATAAAGGCTTATTACATTTCTCCTGTAAAATGCACCAACTTCATCAAACATTCACATCAAATAATATGATATTTTCTGCACCCTTTGAAACAAACCACATTTCCCACAGTTGGCCGAACATCAGCTAATGTACCACGATCTAGTACACAGATTTAAGGTTCTCACCATTCCAAAAGGATTCGGGAGGAAAAATCCTTATGATAGGTGCCAGTCTGAAATCAACCGTGCACCACAAGGTGGTTGAATTTAAGAAGACCTTTACTGTTTTTCGGCTTTGCGCTGCAAAAATCATTTATCTTTATTAGATAGTTTATTCTGTTGTTTTCCTAGCTAAACGTTATTTGAAAGTAACGACAACCTTTCTGCAGAACGTTACAAGTTGTTTAATTGAAACTCCCAAACGGTGCTCAAAGACCCATTTAGCATACGGATGACGATAATGCTCTTTCCGTAACCAGATCAATTGTTCCGGGATCGCATTCTAATACTGTAGTTTTCATATCGCCCGGTAGGGTCATCAAAGTCAGCATTGAATCCTACTTTAATGGTTACACTACTCGTGTACTATCATATACCTATTTTCTACCGCACTCGCAACCAAGAACTGTCATCTTGTCGTGGTGGTCGGGCAGCAGCGTTGGAATAATCGTGCGGGTTACACCAGCTAAAATGCAGTTTGTTTTAAGGTCAACCAGATTGACGAAAAACAGTGAGTTCCCGTACTGCATGAAACCTCATTACGAGGCTGCCTGGCATTAACCTTGCACTGTCCTCTGTAATAGAAGTATGAAGACTGCAATGTGGATTCTTCAGACGACCAGCAATTTAATATATTTGGAAGCAGCGAGGCGGCTAGTGTAGCTGAACCAACCCCCCTTTTTTGCTGCCGGAAAATCGGTACCAGAAACTAGTGAACATGTTAAGGCAAGATGGATAATTGAGAGCCTGGAGACTGACTCCGATTGAGAAGCCTCCAATTGTTGCCTCCGTTTCAGGCAACAACCGCACCCTTCCTCAGATGATCCAACCAAATGGCTGAAATTAGATGGCTGTTGGTGACAAAGTTGTGAAAATGGAAAATCGTCACCTGGAGCAATGAGTTGAAGAATTTAAACAACCGTTCAGTTGACTGCTTTCAAAACAACCTTCGGAAGAACTCAACAGTCGGAAAATCTGTCACAAACTCTGGCAGCGTTTGGTGAATCTGTAGGACACATGAAGGAATTGCATAATAAATCTTTTTGTCGCGAGCTGAAATACAGCGAGCTTTCGTCTGAGTTCAACAATTTCAGTTCATATTTTTCCAACCTCTGCTACTTATAGCCCTGGATGACGTAAGCACAGTATACTGGCGGTGCGATCCATATTGCTTTCTGGATCAGGAATGCGGCTTCTCCTTGCGGTAGACATACGAAATTTGCCAGTATCTGACCACTGGGTTCCTCCTAAGCACTCTTTGGGTCTGATAAGAATATCGGGTTAGCGATACTGAGGTCTAGGAAAAAATTTCTCCCCGGAAACATGAATTACTCACGTTTCATAGGCTAGGTCCAATAGAATGTGTACTACACACGCCATAGGGTGGTCTGACTCATGAAATTCTTTTATCCAGCCCCGTGTTAAGTGGATGCATCCGAGAGGTGAAGAGTCGATGGCCACGGAAACACTAACTAATAAACTTATTCAGGTTGGCAACTGCCGCTAAACTAGATTAGGGCTCCTTTACCACTATGCCTATACCACCACGCCATCTGTGGCGCTTCTGTATCAAAGCTGTAACATTTAACGCGCAACTGTTCAGCTTCCAATTCTTTCAGAGCGACATTCAATGCAAATTAATAACAATACCTTCTCTTGTGACGCTTGGCAAGGTCTCCGACTTTCTCGCATTTACCGACGACCTGAACTGTAGCGGCCGAAAATAGCGTTTCCTTAGTACCTCCACTTTTTACGTTTACTGCTCCAAAAATATTTTGCCACAAAAACGGGATCCTATGAACAGAAACGACTTAGAAATTATTTTTTTGGAAGGAAAAACCACACTGTTGTCTGAGATGTAAATAATGTGAAAACTCTCTTAAGCAATTTCCAGGCAATACTTTACTACCTAAAAGTGACACACCTCAACCTTTCAGTGACGTAAAAGTATAAGGGACTCACTCACATTGTAGTTGTTTGAATTCTACGTTTTGTGTTGAGGAGACTAGTGCAAGACAGCGTTGATGCGGCACCGTTTGTCTTGTCGACTGTGAAATAAACGGAGCAAACTGATTAGCAGTGTCATGTCGTCTCACGTGTGGAACACACGTAGACGCTACCTTGTCTTAATACTGAAAAAGATAGCGGCTCAATTCAAGCGTGACAACTGGGTTCATTTAGACAAGTTCAACAACTAATTTTACCAAATATGCACGACAATTGTATACACTCTGCAAATCTACACCTTCTGTTTAACACTTCTTTAAATTAGATTTAACATGCATTTACCAGAACTGATATGGAGTCTAAATGTGGCTAATCACTATTTCACATTATCAAAAGACTGCTGCGTTTTATGAAATTCGCTGAGTGTTTCTCAGAATTGTTGGGTATCAAATGTCGGGTAATCAGCTGGGGCCATGTAAAGCTCCGAAAAAAGCTAGTGGAATGAAGATAGTTTTGTTAGCTGGTATGACTGACCCGCAATATATGGCATTGACACAAATTATTCACGATTTAACGTCCGGGAATTTTCGCAGATATCTTACAAGTGGCAGCATAATAAATTCATAATGTCTTTAACCGGAAATATTAGAAATGATCTGATACTGATTTATGGGATTGGAATGGTGTTCAAACTGGTCTAAAACCCACAGCTTTGCAACCACCCTGAGGTTACAGTAGGTTCCCGAAATGGCAATTTCAGATCCACGCCTTCCTGTCTGAAGAAGTGTACCGAAGAGATATCTTAGCGAGAAAATCGCAAAAATGACCACTTTTGCCATTTTAACAGTAAAGTATGTCCATTTACATACACTGTTTATTTGAACTATCCTATATTACTGTGGTCGCTGTAGCAGCCGACCGCAACAGTCAAATGTTCCGTAAATTTGTCAATCGTCCAATGACCCGAGTTTGCCAGGTTGAGTAAAACAGAAACAAAGTGTCATGTGGCCTCAGGCTGAATATATGGATACCACTTCTGAAACTGCCAGAAACGATATTCAGATTCACCTTGACGGCAGGAATCTAAGGAAGAAAAGGCCCTTGCCAAGTGTGTCAGGGCTAAAATTATCAAAGAATCCTTGGTTATAGGTCTTTTGTGATACATAAATGAATTACTTTAAACATCAGGCAGAAAAAACGGGAGCTTTTCCTTCTGTACATTAACAATATTTCTGAAGTTGCCGCAGGACTATTTTGATGACGGGGAGCAACTGTGGCAGAGAAACCCTACGAAGAATAATTTTAGTGCCCGAAAGAGCGCCAGAGGCAATGTGAAGAGCCACTGTTTAACACAAAATTCAAGGCAACAACTGTGAATGAAAATGGCGGATGATTATCCACCGCAATATATGGACACCAGCTCACCAAAACAGGCACCATCTTTTACCCCTGGTTTCTGTGTATCAGGACTTAAGTGACTAACAGTTCAGTTGTAACAGCGTGAAGTTATAATCTTATTCAAAACGTACGTGATACTACACATGGTGACTGGTAAACATCTCGATACTGGCCCAGTTTGTTAGCCAAGAATACCAAATAAACCTTAGTCTTCACGCATGAAGGCTAATAGGAGAGCAGAACAGAAAAAACTGGTAGGAGAACCAAACTGTCGCTTTCTCAAATAAAGCGCAAAAATGCCTACCCAGTGGTGTAGTCTGGGCAAAGAAGTGAAATAATCCAGACTTATCCGGCATTGAGTGCTATGCATGCAAGACGAACTGCCAGGGGTACACGGGTTGCATATTGGAGTGGAGACAATATCAGAGAGGAGAGGACTGAGAAAGAAGGGCCTCATGAATGATATACGGGAGTAATCTGCCATATAGCAAGGCGCACTGAAGGCACTTTCACCCAGTATTTTCACTAGAAAAATGGACGCGTCTTGGGACGAATTCCATCTAAGAACTTCCTCCAGGTTGTGGTTTCCTGTATGCCCACAGCAGTGTGCTGTGCTATGCTGAATGTTGGGTCGTGTTGACGCTTGATCTAACGCTGCCACGAAGAGAAAATCTTGAATGCAGGAATGTTTGTGGGATTCGCTCTTGGTAAAAGCTCCATGTGGGGAAGGCATTGTCCCGTGGGCCAGTTATCTGGGTGCGAAAATGGTGAGATTACTTCTGAACACTTCAGAAAGGCCAGCGTTACCTGAAACGTATCATCTTTGAATAGACTTGAAAAAGCTGCAAGATCGCCAGCTGGATTGCACCCAACTGTTACTTAGATTTTGAACTGAAGAGTTCCTGCATAAAATCGCCTCAGAATTTATGTGTGAGCGCACAGATGTGTTGACTTGATGTGGCTGGTTTCCTATCCGGTGAGGGAGTATATGGACAACATTAGTGTTGTTCTCATATGGTTCATATGCAGCAGTGAAGTTCGAAGAACTGAAAGTCACTTTTTCCACATTGCCATAAACTTAAGAGTAAATCTCAAACTGAAATGGGCTATATCAACAAAATCTACCAAAGACGTCAGTCATCCTAAAATATCTCCCTGAATCTTGGTCATAATAGGACGTGGCATTGCTAGAATTTCCGTAGCGTATTACTGTCAACTATAACACTGAGCACCGAGTGACTGATAATTGGAGGGTTAACTGAGAACTATGAAGAATACAGACACACAGATAACATTAGAAAGTGAGAATCCCATTCAGTTTATGAGACTCTCCCACTTGGGATATCTAAGTACCGGTTTTCTCAGCTTGCCTAACCATGGGCAATTAGGCGGTTTTTAACCGCATCAGCACTCTGGATGGTGAAGCTGAAACCTACAGCAGCCCATACAGTAGAGCGTTGTCTTTAGTTGCTGTTGTGCTTCTGAGCTGCCAGTCATGAGAGCTTTTATCCACTTAGTTCAAGGATGATGGTAAACCCCGGTAGATTATTTGTCTCGTTTGCTTCAGTTGGAGAGTATGAAACAGTCTCGACCTGCTTAGTCAGCAGGTCGTACTTATGAAGCATCAGCGTGGCCTTTTCCATAACAAGACACTAACTACTACGTATTCTGTCATGAGGAATTCGGAGATGTGATTTGGGAACCAAATGATGGGATCCGAACTGAAAAAGTCTCTGTGGACATCACTTGTACTGTTCACCACGGCTTCAGCAGAATGTACATTATGCTGACCGCTGTGTTCTACTAGACAGGTTTGTGCACTAGGGGATGTGCCACAATTTTTTGAAGGTGACACGTTTTTAACGTGCTTACACGGATTGGTCATATTGTATGCTGAGACGATCAAGTTTTTTCCTGTTGGCTGAGGCGCCCTATAAAACACCCAAACTCTCTGAATTGATAAAGAAGAGACTCAAAGTATTCTCCATGAAATTTACGTTTCAGCTGTCTCAGATGAGAATCCTCCCAACCACGAAGGCGCAAATGATATTGTCTTAATTTTGAATAAGAAGTGCGTACACGATTGAATGCGCACGCAAGAATCACTCCTTCCCAAGAGACGTTCTTTGTGGTGGCAAAGCATATAAGTATAATACAAGGCCCAAGGTTGTGAATCTATTACAATTTAGAAGCATGAACTAAAGTTTGGGGGACAACATGCATATTTCTGAAGACAGCCCGACAGATGGAATAGTGAAACAAGTTAGAAAAACCAGAATAACTCTGCGTATTTGTATTAATGCATTAATCGTGTATGTTATTTGGTCTCGAGAACCACACATATACCACCATGAAAAGGGTCATTTCATCTTAGCTTTATGACCAGGTAATGGCTTTTACTCCATGTGGAGTTTTCAGATCCGAAAGGCCCCAGATCTACGGTTGGCATTAGCTATGATGATGATGGCAATCTGTTCTCCACCAATTACAGTTCAAACTTGTGCGCAAAACTCACGTGACTATTTGTGCTGGTCCTCCTGAGTGAAGTTTCCAACGGTCTGAGTTTTTCAACCCCCAAAAAGTAATGTAAAAAGCAAGTCAAGTCTACAGTCAGATCACACTAGACCGAATGAATCGGACAAGCACTCAGTAAAGTTGAAGCTTAAAACAACAGTCTGGTTTTCAATTCAGAATAGGAGAGTTTGCACCTCATAAGTATTCAAAATGCCATACACGGAGGAAAAAAATACACCGCTGGTGTGGAAATTATTCATCCGGTTTTTTTTTAATGCTGGTCACCTAGAGTGTATGCATGGTGCTAAGACTACCCCTTGGTAGGAATGTACATTGGAATGTTGCACTTAGTGTCGGAGCGGTCATTATTTCAGTCAGATGGCTTATTATAACTCTTCTCATTCATTATCTATCTGTCTGTGAAAATGCGCAAACAGATTAACCAAACTAGACGATAAACCAAGAAGGACCCCGGCTGGTTTTTCTTGACTGCTAGAGTTTCGGTGAGTGTCACCTCTTAAAGTGAAATTAAGGAGGTTCCAACTTTTCAGCCTTCTGATTCGGTCTTACTAACAAAAAGACTACTTTATTGATCATTGACCGTGGAAATCACTGTATTCTCACAGAAAAATCTTTGGATGTTATCAAAAACCATATGTACCGATAAGAAAGTGTGATTTGTGGGAAATTTTGGCGGGTGCTGATGGTCGTACAGACAGATAAACGGAAACGAAAGAAATCGTATCAAAGTCTTCTGTGATAAGATGGTATATAGAAATGTGTGCGTAAGAGCTTCCCGTGATAAGACGCCCTTTTGATCTCAGCTACAAAGCAATGAGAGCATGCTAAGTAAACTCTTGATATGGCACTCTATTGCCTCTTTCTCTGTTCATGGTTCCTTCAGGTTTCCTTAAAATTTCCCCGTCCACTTACAGTTGCCCACTTCTACAGGTCGCATTATTGCCAAAAATAGCAACACCAGTGACAGGGCCTACATGTATTCGTTATCTGTGTGGTTTTTGTTATCTTCTCTTTTATCTGCGCATAAAGGTTACACCAGACGGCCCGGAAAATGTAAGATCAACGGGATAATGTGCAGAGACCTGTTATAAGCTACCAAGCGACCTAAATCTGCTAGCACTGCAATGGGTACATCCACCAGCTGCATGTTAGCCACTGAAATACCTTTAAGACCACCGCACCATGCAGGTCTAACCGGGACCCGCCTAGTGCCATACGGTGTTATTGTATAACCTGTTATTATTTCATCAGCCATGTGGGTAATGATGTTGTCAGCCCTAGGATGACGACGTCGCCTCAATTGTAACAACAGACGAGAACAAACTTACCTAAAATTCTACGTTTTACGTTCACGTGTATCGTCTGTACAAGAATGACTCATAAAACCGAAAGTACAATGGCGAGCGAATCTCCACGTTGTGTAAGTTCATATGGAAAATCCAGATGCTTCTGAGTGGCGAGCTCATTTTTCACAATCTGCCGATTGTCAGACACGTCCAAGACAAACCCGAAGCTACGGTGTATCAAGCCAGGCAAACTGGTGAACTTAGAAATTGTATCTACCGATAATTTTTCACATAGGAGAGTAAGGTAGAGCAAAATTGAAAAGCTGCTATTTCACTTTCAAGAAAACCATTCTGATGAAAGCGCTCCGATTTCAGAAAGAAGATAAAACTACTTTATGGTAATTGGATCAAGGCAATTCGATTATTGAGGGCAAGAATAAGTACAGCAGAAATCAAGAGCGCAACATGAGCGGATTACTTCATTAAGTCTAGACCGGTGAGGCACCTATTGACCTTGCCTGAGTGGAAGGCACTTCACCGAACCACCAACCGGGTTGCAACGAAATATCTAAATAGATGACAAATTTACTTGAGTAATAAACGGTTCACTAGCTTAAACAGTTTGAGGGGCATCAATAAACCGCGAAACTAAGAGTATTGAAGAGGCCGTCCGTGTGCAACACCGGTGTTGTAAAAAAGAATTACAGGCCACCTCTTCTCAAATTTTGTGTCCTCGAAAGAAGAAAAAAGTAAACCACGGGACACGCAAGATCTCAGTGAAACAAGCATACTAAACTGGCAATTCTCATCTTCATTGGGGCATGCTGAAGAACTAATAAAACACTCAAGAGGCGATTCACCGAAGCGTACTGCTATTCTTCTCAGAAGCGAGCAGAATGATCAGTACAAAATAGGCATCAGAGAACTATGACATCGATATGGGGGCTTTTTTCTTCGTTTCTTCCAAAGAAGTCCGTAGATTCAGCAACGACTTAGCATTTCTCACCAAATTTATTGATAATGGAGAAATAGTGGGGAGGGAAGTCTAACAATCGAACTGTCTGGACATAGGCGTTCGCTTCTAAGGTGACAAAATCGGAATAGTAACAGAAACAAGTTTTGGCAGCTTTACGTGTAATTTAGGAAAACTTAATTCATCGGATCAAACCAGACCTTGATTTCATGGTTTCCTGTGGTAAGTGGACGCTGAGGACATTGTGTATATATCTCTGGCTATAATGCTCGAGCCCTTACTGTCAATTATGGTGAAAAGATCTGATCGTCCCATAGAGAAACACTAGCTTTCTTAATGACGGAAGTCCTTCATAACATTAGCTAAGATGTCCGGCACGGGCTTAATGGGGTAAGGCGGCCCTATGCTGTGCATAAATTTACAACTACTGTAAACAATGTTTTAAGTAGCTGCTAAGATGAAAGGGTTACAGAGGAAGTAAGGAACGTAGACAGCCAAGCTGTTGAATTTCTCAAGAGGTGTGCAGAAAACGGAACAAGACAAATCAAGACAGGGAAGCTGCGATTTTAGTCACCTTAAATAGCACTAGGAAGGGCCGAAGTTGTTTGTTCTACCTACGGCAAAAAGAACGTGCTTAGTCAGCTGGAATACCAACATCGCTTCAAACATGGTATCGAAGCGAATAGCTAGAACTTAACTCTAACAAACACTAAGAATAAAACATCAGTGCTAACTCGAGGTACATGTGTGTTTGCTGTGTGGTATGGCTGTGTCAACGCATAATTGCAATTTCATAGCAACTTGCTGAGCTTGGTTTCAATCACCGAGCCAGATATTTGTAGGTGTATGGTACGAAACCGTTTCGTTTTGAAGGTTCCAAAAGATCAAATGGAATGTCAAAGTGCTGTAAACCGCATCTGACCCTCGGGCGTCAGCAGCAACCTTGTGAGTAGTTCCCTTTATGAAAATATACTGCGATATCTCGAATATCGTGTCAACTGAAACATGAGGCGGCATGTGTGCAGCACATTTAGTTGTAGAATACCATAAACGAGAGGTTCAGTTAAGTCTCCCGTGAAAACCAAATTGGTTTGCAAATGAGTGTATTTCTCAAGAACAGTTCAAATGGTCAGCATCTCCTTTACTATACTCAGGAGTCTGTGGATCGCCCCCACTTCTATAATAGACCTGAGTTTAAGCTGGCTTTCAGCAAAGACTCAACAAAGTGTTCTTTAACCAACTGATCCCTAGCTAAGGTTCGCAACCCCTTTGAATCAGCTTATTTGCTTAAGCCTGATAGACGGGAGCGTCGGTGCATGTAACACCCCATCACTTGATGAAACCAGGGACTGAATATCACATCCCGATTATCACTTTTTGACGTATTCATCACCAAAGTATATGTACAGTTTTATACGCGTTATTATCAGTGGCTGTTAACGCTGACCTAAATTTGGAGGACCAGGTTTACTACAGTTCATAATTTAACATGATTCTTTATATAGGGATCAGGAGAACTGGTTACAACTGGCTACATCTGACCTGTATACGACGAGAACACAAGCAACAAAATCGTGAAGCACTCAGGATTTGAATGGAATTGTTAGTTACCAAATGTACAAAGACACCAAATATCGCCACGTAAGGCGCTTCCTTCTAGAAAAGAAGCAGAGCCGCAATCTGTCTTACGGGCAGAAGTATTCCCACTGTTATTCACTTACACCTCCAGTAGTGATACCTGCGTCATATCAGATATGCCACATTCGTGACATATCACTGATCCTGCTATAAAGGAAATGGAGCACAGAATGCAGCGAGCGGCAAAGCCACAAGAATACCAACGTAGACAAAATGAAATCCGAAAGTGGAGATTTGGTCAAGCCATCTGAATGTGAAGCCTAAAAAACAAGCAGAACTCTGCCCCACTCTGGTTATGAATGGAGAGAAAACAGTGGGGACGGGTAAAACTGTTTTAATTGGTGAGCAATACCGAATTCGTGCACGTTAAGAAAATAATTTTACATCATAATCCTCAGCCTTCCATTCAGCTTAACATTGATTATCACATTTTATTCTGAATAAATCAGAAACTAACTAGTAGAAGACAATGACTTCTTCAGTACTAGGTATGAAGCTGTCATTGGTTACCGCATCCTTAGGGCTAGGAACATTTGATTTCTTGAACCGATTTATAATTTTTTAATCACATTTACCTTGGGACACATCTAATGCATTTAGAACTTCACACACAACCGTCTGGCATTCCGAATTTGACTCGTTTCATCTTTACCCTAGATATCCGTTTCATTTCTCAGTTTTCAAGTTAGCGTTCAATTTCTGCTTTGACTATAGGTTTCAAAAACAAAGTAAACACCTTTTTCAGAAGAAAAAAGTATCTTAAATCTGACTGTAGTTGTGACCAAAGTGACATAAGCCTCAACAACCTCAAATATTAAGCTAAATTTTTAAATGCTTTTTGTTCGTGTTGTTTAAAACTCCGCCTGAGACAACTGCTTGTTGAGCCAACTTGTCTGATCTTCCATAGCCTAATCAGGCTCCCCGTGCTAAGCGTCGGATTGCATGGGCTATTCTTCCATTTCCAATTCACCTTCAGCACACCACAACCACAAACGAAACATTTCCAGTTTACGCTGACTTCAATTAGACTTCTAAAACGCTATTTATTCTCAGTGCTTACGTGGGAGTGCAATAAAGCTAGGTATGGTACGTTTAGTTTCCCTAATAATTGTGAATAGGTCAATGAAAAAATTTATAGTCACATTTATAGTCACATTTTGAATTCATTTATGATGAAGGTAGTGTCGACAAAGTAGCTGGAAACGGGATAAAAATACGTTCATTTTTACGCCACTATAAACTCTACTCAAATAAGTTCAAACGTACATTCATTTATTTCCTTCACGTCGACTGGGCGGGCATTCAATGGTGTGTGTGATTCGACCTTCCGTCTTCCACGTACAATCTAAGATAATGATGAACAAGGGAAAGGAAACAAATATTCCGACACATTATCAAAGAAAACTCCGTTAACAAGCTCATTATATTATCACAGACAAACGCATCACATATGCGATTCAACATTCAGGCTTAAGTGCTCGGTGCACTGTTCATTTAGTAAGACGCCAAAAAGAATTTGGTTTACGCGTCTAGTAGACTCGCCGCTTAAACTAAGACAACTCTGGAAAATCACTAGTTAGGAAATATTCTCTGCTTTTCTCCATATCAGTCAACAAAAATAGAATTTACACCAATGGGCGATGCATTTCGTTGGTTTCGTCAAAGTCGGTACTTTGGGAGGATTCTAAGTGAATCACAATCCACAACTCGCAATTCCAAAGGATTTTCCACAAGTCGCCTGAACGACCTGACAAATGAGCGACAAGCTACTGGATGTGTTCCAAATATTATATGAAAAATGTATTCTAGCTTCCTATTATAATATTAGTCTAAATGGGTATTTTCACAAAAATGCGTTCGAAAAAATCAAATCCAGAGAATGGTTATTGCGTTTCTGGATCCCACTGGTTCTGCGATACACGGTTCGCTGATTTGAAATTCAAAATGTTTGTAACCGGGACAAGAAGCTCGATGGCTCCAATCCATGAGCACCAATTAGAAAATAAGGTACTATATGGTTAGCCGTTGAATACAAGTTTGCCCTTTCAGATGCGTACAATATAACTCTTACAGAAATCACACTGCCAACCGACAAAAATACACAACTCACGGTTCTGTACTGACTTACAAAAACTGTGAGCGCCACAAGTGCAGTAACGCAACAACCCAACAAAATGAGCGAAGCAGTTATCCCAGCGAGCAGTCTAGCTTCTTTATCCATATTGCAATTCTCAGCTTGAAGTTCCGCGACCAACATTGCAGCCGGAGCAGGATTTTGCGAAACTGAATCAAATCTGCCATTATCAACTACAAAATTCATACATTGCAAGATTATTCTTACTACTGGCCGCAAAAAATGGAGTCGTTGACAAATGTTGATTGTGACTGTCAAGTTGAAATTGCGAGTGGACCATGTTATGGGATATTCTTCAAAGACTATGTGCTGCATGACAAAACTTCCATTGTGTAAGTTGCATGCAGCTGGTCAATTGTGTACTGGTTTTAGCTAAAAAGATGCCTTTGTCTTTTTTTTATAGAAGGTACTGTAAAGCTTCTTATCTTTAGAGGTCCATAGTGTTCTCAATGCACGCTCAGTGCATTTGATATATGAAAATGATAAAAGGCTTGCCTGAGAAACTGATAATTCATGACACGTTACACATTAGCACGGTCGGCGACGTTTTAATAACCACAGCGTCTTAATGTGCTCACTAACTAAAGGCAATTCAGGACTAATTAAATTTTTCTCGCACTAAATCTGGAAAACGTTTTGGGTTTTATTGGCCGAAGACTTCACAGTAGTTCTCTGGGCTCGATAAGCCGCAATTTTAATGACAAGTAGATCGGACTTATCAAGTAAACGATCAAATGTGAAAAAGATAAGTTTACGTCAGAATTCTTCTCCCAGACTATTTTCTGAATTTAATCTTAGGATCAGACAAATTAGTTGGATCGGTTTTGAAGATTGTGCCAGTTAAGTGGAGTTTTTAGAACTTCTAAATGCTGTTAACCTACACTAAACACTAGTCATCTAGTCATCTGGAGCCTACGGCGAACAAAATAAACTGCTGAGTAAATAATAACACATTCTTTCGACACCTCATAAAAGACGTGAATATCTAAAACCCACTTGTTTTTTACATTTTAACTCTGACCACAGGAGACGCCTGTGAATCTTCATTCCAAAAAAGCCCCATAAGTCTTTCAAACACTATGGCCGACAATTTTGGGAGTCGAGCTTCCGACTTCTCTTTCCTAAGGGTAGAGCTCTGGACTTCAGCTGTAGAACCATATGACCAAGCCATAACTGGAGCACCAGACAGTGCGGAACGCACAAATTCCGGAATCGTCTACATCAACGAAAATCTGTACAGCAGGCTACAAGCCTAAGCGAAAGTTTCTTACAGGCTGACACAACCAGGATCACCGTTCAGAACGTCGGGTATGCTAACCACCTGGCTTATCTGTAAACCTGCACAAATGTGGCAATTCAGTAGAGCACAAGCATAACACTCGCAACATGCTCGGTCGTCAATCAGAAGTTGGGAATTAACTCCCAGTATTGCTGAGGATATTCAATACTAGTAAGCTCTAAGAAGAGCAAAAATCAAGACTATTCAGGCCAAACACTTTAAAAGAGTGCGATGCGAATTAAGATTGTGCCAGCCACCTTGAGCCGCCTAAATCCGTATTATTATTTTGTGGTTATTGTTCGAAAGTGGGAGTTCGCATTGCCCTTGTCTGACTAGAGTTATTCTCAAGTAACTGATGACAATTTCGCATAAACAGAGTAAAAAATTCACCACAGTTCTCATGGAAAAAGACAACACTTTCACGGTATGTCCAATCTGAGGGGTTATTTTTCATTTAGGGAGATTACATTTTTGTTGGTCCTGGCAGAGTAGTACACAAGTAGCGTTCAATATAGTAGTGCACCTGGATGGTTCGACCAATTTAAAGATGTCGAACTGAAGTTTATATACAAAACAACTTCGTCAGTTTCATATGGAAAATAGATGTTTTTTTCTTCCGACCGTCAAATACGCCGCTGAGCACAGACGCTTTCTGAGCTTTTTGCTTGAGAATGTAGATCTTTTGTGAGTTCCAATGTTGTCGGGCTTCTTAAGTTCTCAATAGCTTTACAAAGCGTAAAATACCCTGTTATTTTCTCCTTGTTTAAGTAACATCACAAAATAAGTGCCAGTTTGAGTACTACAGCCAGGTTAGTATCACTCTTGGTTTGTTTTGGAAGCAGTAGAAAACGTTAAACACGCCTTTATTCAGAGATTAGTTGAGAATTGCTAGCCAGTGTATGTCAATAGATGGTGTGAGGTCTCATATGTAATAGCGAGTGAATATCAGCTCTTAGGACGATAAAAATGTTGCAAGTAAATTAGGCAGAAATTCGTTGTCTCAATTTCAAACTACAATTGCGTGCCGCCTTTTGGACTAGTGTGTAGAAGCCAGTTTGTTGAAAGTTGTTTTTTCGCAAAAGAACTCACCAGGCTTTTCCAGCACGTTTATTTTGGATCCTAATATCATGTAAAGTCGACCGACCCAGATATGAGCTTGCAAAAAGTACTCTCCGGCATTTGGAATATCTGGAAATAGAGTAAATTGCGGCTTCCAGAAGCAATAAAACAAGGAATAATTTAGCTGAACTGTTTCCGAACTTCCAAAAAAATGACTTTAAAAGATTATATAGTTCAGCTAATGGCTTCACTTTAAGCTCCTCGAAAAGATCATAACTCGTTTATCGCTGCTGTACAAACGGTACTTCCATCATCCACCAGTGAAAGGGTTCAGATATATATATCATCTGTGAAACGAGGCGCAACAACCATGAAAGAGAGTTTATTTTTCTCGGGTTTCATCCTTAGGGGGGGTCTATAACTCCCTCAAACAGGAGAGACATCTGAAGGCGCCGAAGGATTATTTTCCATTCGGCGACCTATAGGACTGAAGGGCAAGTAAAAGTGAACTAAAATGACAACTTGAAAACAGCCCATCTACTATGTGCACCCACTAATAAATATAGTGTGAAGATGAAAAGTGTGCTCAAGTAAAGCCAAGGTAAAACCTAACTTACAAGGTGTGTAACCTGAATCTTTGAAACAAGTGGCGGATAAAATTTAGAAAACAGACCTTGTATACCCCCGTACCATAAGGAACGAACAAAAATAGATGAGGCAAAAGCACTATATCAAACGAGAACTAATTTGTTGCATGTAGGGACTGACCTGATTTACCAACTGGGATTTTCTTTAGGTCCTACACGACTGAGGTTAACTAGAAACAGGCGAAATCACAACCGAGGCATACTTCCACTTTTTTTACAAGGTGTCAGCTAGTCTTGCACTAATGTGCTGCCTGGTCCAAACGATCACATTCTGCTGCCGTCAAGGACAACATTTTGGTGCCAGGCCTTGCGTACAGAGAACGAAGAGCGACTTTAATATACATGTTGCTAGTACTTCATAATAAAAATTCTTGAATCTTTCGCCACCGTCGTGATACGCTTATAAAACAAGGGCTCTTTCAGTGCAGTCTGCGATCAGAACTGATCACACGGCCAAACTACGTTAAAATTCCATCCTTGCTGGATACTGATAATTCACTGATAAATTATTCTGCCGCCAATATGACTGTGGTACAAGTTTGATTCAGCATGACTCTTTCTTTTAGTATAAGCTGCTCTCTACAGTCCAACGAGACCCCCAGTGGTCACAAAAATAGCCACCAACTCAGGATACACTTTGGTACTTGGACTGACGCTATCTAGGCTGAATTTTACTCGCAAGTTGGTTTTACAGACGCTTAAATTTATTTCTGTGTGTCAGTTGTTCAAGTCCCTTCCGGAGTGGTTCGAGAATAAGAGTCTGTTGGTTCAAAGTGCACCCAAAAAGGAGCTTAGTTACAACACAGTGGACGCAAAGGCCAACCTGGCCACTTTCTCTACCTTCTGCAGCTTCCATTGTTTTCACTGGTGGGTTGGCTACTTTCGAAGCCCGGCAGCGCTCACGTTAACGACGTGAACATTTTCGGTCTGAGCACAGCGACCATTCAGATGAAATCGACAACTAATCGAAGCCAAATGGATTGCTGCAACTTTGGGAGGTAAAGTGACATCGAGGGTGGTCATTCCAAAGGGGAGACTTACGCCGAGAAAAAATAAATTTACCCCTTCTAAGATTCGTGTCCGAGTTAGGTTTCCACTCCCGCTGAAAATGAGCAGAAAGACACTGCATGCACACACAGTAAGAGTAACGGATTCCCGAATTGACGTCAGTCGTCATGATAACTGGTCACAGGGAAGCCAGCTTAAGTTACATCAACTTGACCATAACAGTGACAAATATTCTTCACCCGAATGCACTCGGGCAAGCACAAGTTGTCGTAGTCTGTTTGTGTGTGTGAATTCAAATAAATACGCCAACATTTACGTGACCAAATAAATTAGCTATGCAATGACCATATCAGAATGGCTTTGTTAGGGTCGGTTAATGAATGCAGCATGTCACAATTTATCTTCCAGATTTAAGGTTATCTTCAGGTCAGCTGGCCTGGTTGAATATTGCAACCGTTACGCACTGTTTAAAAGACCACCCTTCAAGGGGAGGCTCGGATTTTTCTAAACACTTCTACAATCTTATGAAGTTCATTAAAGTTCGTAGCGACATTGACCACAGACAGCATGATCCAGAATGCACCTTTGTTCAAAACGCATGCATCGAATTACGTGTATCTTTAAAAAGATGCAGCCAACTATGTGATAAAGACGGTGTGTTTCACAGCATTAGTGATACCAGGAGTAAGACACATGGGGAAACCATTCGTTTACGGTTGGCATGACTTGAAGAAAATGAATTTCAACTTGAAATATGCGTAAATATGGTTAATAACCTTTCACCACTTCGATAAACGGTGAGACGCGTTAACCAATAGGATGTAGAGCCGATTCTGCTGGATCCACAGAGCAAAATCAATGTTAATCTAGATGTAATTTGGTTCAGGTGTAACGGAGCGATTCCTAAACCTTAAGCTTTGGCAGACTTTCGATTCATGCAAAGAGGAAAGTCCGGTCATTGGTAATTAATCTTCCCGTGGCGAGCGGAGTCCCATTAAAAGGTGAATCGGTACTAAATTTGCTTGCATCACGAGAGTTTTTCTGATTGTCTACAGTTTTATTTTTATTATCCAGTCACGCAGTCCAAAAAGTATATTCTGGGTGTAGACCACCGTGCGTCGCCTTTATCTGGCCCTATAGGTTAGTATTGACGTGTGATCATTTGAAACTTCTGAAATGGATGCTAATTATGCAACCAATGCAGCCGTTTCAGTGCAAAGTACACTCCAATTCGGCTTTCACAGTACGCCTTTTGGTAACTGGAGTCAGTTATCCAAAGCAAGTAAAAATGTAGGACCCTAATCCGCGCACTTGGAAAACTAAACGGAATCTTTGGTGAAATCCCACAGACTACCTGGTTGATTTATGGTACAAAACCAAAAAAGCCCGCATTAGACATGGACCTAAGACGTCATCCCGATTGTCACTGTATGACACTGATGTGAACACTGTGAGTTCTTTCAGTGCACAGCGTAGAAAAAATGTGAACGAAAATG
The DNA here is from genome assembly GCF_000715545.1 of Opisthorchis viverrini. Taxonomy (NCBI): domain Eukaryota; kingdom Metazoa; phylum Platyhelminthes; class Trematoda; order Opisthorchiida; family Opisthorchiidae; genus Opisthorchis; species Opisthorchis viverrini. The sequence continues at coordinate 227,840 of NW_008751751.1, read as the reverse complement.
GCGTCCGCGATAAGATTAATTTTTGCTCTAATGTAGTGAAATTTGATTTTGGTGCCTCTCACCCCCCCCCTCCCCGAGTGCAGGGATACAAAGCAAAAATCAGGTCATAGAAGTCACAGTCAAACAATACATCAGGAATGTTTTGGATGTGTGTTTGTATTTTGAACGTTTCATCTTTTCTTACCACAATCAAGTCTTTGTATAGTTAGGTCCGTTGAACAGGGCAATGACTTATACTTTCGCTTGAACTGTTTCTGTTGCCAGCTCTCAGTTTTCTTTTTCAGCCAGGAACTGAAACACATAACATTCTTCTTAAAAGATGAAGTCACCCTCTGCTTTACGCAAAGACATGCACAACCAAAGGTCACAATATATGCTATCAAGAAGGAGAGCTTCCAACAAGAGTGAAAAGTTGCCTAGTCCCCAGAGTGCAAGATCTTCGATGGGAGGGCCGTAGGTATGGAAAATATATATGAAAAATTTAAGGTTGATGACAATGCAGTGCAATGTAAGTCAGACAAGGTTATGTTGCCACTTCGGTGGAGACTTTTCAGGGCTGTAGTGTGATTGAAAGTGTGACATGAAGATGCTAAGCAAGCACTTGAGGTAGACAGACTCAAAACAGATGGAAAAGTGTGAATACGAATATAAAAGAAAAGCTCATACGACAGTCTAATCGCTATTTAAGCCAAAAAGTATTCTTTGAAATGGGACTCATATAGCTTAAAAATTCTTATGCAACCTTATTTTTTGCTCCAGCTTCCCATAGCCGCTATTTTACGAGGCTGTCTCCACTCTAATGGATGATTTGGCTGCTTGTTTTGACTCAGATTAACAATAAGTTTGGGCAAACGCAAATGTACGGGGTTGAGGTACGCACATATATAGAAATATCTTGTAATAAATTATAGAGGGCACAAAAATAGCTTGCAAATATTAATAAAGATTCAAGAAATGGCCTTTTTAAGGAAGATTGCTTATAAGGTTGTTGGAAATTCCATAACCGTCCTTTGTTGTTGTTGTTGTTGTTCCTAGAGTTGACTGGGCAGCCACATTTTCCGAAACTTCATCAGCTCTAACTTTCAATTAATCGTCAAACTTCGGCAAGTGGTGGACTTCAAGCATTTGTGGATTAAATGACGCTGAATAATAACATAAACGAGAGCCTTTCTAGTCACCCACAAACACAAGCATAACTCGTAAACGAGTGTATTCCTTAACAATTGTTCCACCTTTCCATTTTGCTGTTCACAGTGGTCTCTCATGGTTACTCAAGTACCTTATCCGTGTATAAAGTAGATTGTAATCAAATCATGGTTATAAATGATACATGTAATATTCTTCTTAAGGCAGACATAAGTATCGAATACACAGTTACCCTGAATGATCATAATTTTGTGAACTTTCTGGAAAGTTGGTCATGTTGGTCGTTGCACCGTTTTTTAAAATGAGCAAACTAGGCTTTGCTCACTTCATTAAAGTGGCAGGTAGCTCGGACGTTTCTGCGCTGCCTTCTCAACAATGAAGCGTCTACTTAGACGGTCTGCTTGCGTACGTTTGGTCGGAGAGACATTTCTGAAGTTACCGATTCAAGGTATGTTATTTCCGGTGGCTTGTGATTGCTAGGATATTAAGTGAAGTACATGCGCATGCTTGCGTTCACCTCTTGCCCCACCACGAACAACTTTTAAGGTCGATAATTATTAGTTCATGCTTACATATGGTGCTGTTGTTTTGGGCGTTGCTGAGTATATGCTAGCGCGAGAACAAAGACTTGCTGTTGATGTGGAATAGTTATTATTTTCACTGACCAAGTTGTCCTCCAGTCAAGACCATTCTTATTCGACAAATACGCTTATCAACAATGTGGCCTTTTCAATCTGAACTAAAAAAACTGCGACGAATTATAAAATATAGGAACTAAGAGAAAATTTGCGAGAATAAGCCACCCTTTCGGTGGACTCATTGCTTTAGGCTGTACATGATTTGGCAATACTAGGTATACATGGCGTATTCCTGGTGTAAAAATGGATATAATCTGGTTTGTTCTCAGTTGAGCGTGAGAGGGCTATGGCCTTAAATGCGTCTCTAGAAACATGAACCTCTTCAGGTCTATACTGTACTAATCGAGGCCTGTCCACCGTTTTTCCCTAGGGTTAAACTGATTCTCCTATAACATACTGGTGTCCGTCATGTCACGTCCGGGGAGAGGAGGAATTAGGGGAAAATGGGTAGCCTGTGCTTAGTGTGGAGTGTTTTTTCTCTTATCAACACTGGATGAACCAGGCACTAACTCACTTGCCTTCACAATTTTCTGGCGCGTGGTTATCAGTTACAATGAAGGAATGGTAATCATTCTGTGCTTACAATCTAGTTTTCATACTTCGTATAGAAATGAAAGAACATACTCCATCTGAACGGTCAGTATCCTACGGGTAGTAAGAGTTATGTGACGCTCACTTATAGGATTCAATGTCCACTGTTGCCTCCTAATCGGTCCCGTGATGAAGGCGTCGGTTTCTGTTATCTCTGATAACAACGGCTGATGACCGGTCATTTCTAATATTCTGCTTTCCATCCACCGTTGCACTGAAGATCTGGCAAACGTAATGCAGCATGTCTGGTACACATTCCACCAGGGACATCGGGTGGAAGAGCATTTGGCTGCCACTTCGTCAACCAAGCTTGGGAGTGTAGAAAGGAGGCCAAAAATAGTCCAGGTAAGTATTTTTTTGATATGTCAAAGCGTTTTGGTGCAAACTCTTTCAAATAATGATACAACCTAAGCACCATGCCGATTCTAAATATAATGCTACCGTCAACAGGATACTGACAACCAACGCGGTTTGAACGGCACTCGAATTACTTGTTTCTACATCTTCTAGTTAACAAGGGATTAGCTTAAGGGTTCATCTGCCAATCAAGCTTCAGTCAGCTCGTAGTGTGACGACACCGTACACCATTCTATTCCACTTGGAAATCATCCGCAGTATGCATCTAATAGATCTCAGTAACAAATCAAAACCAGGTCCTTCCTGTTTGTACTTGAACATCTTAGCCGAGGTATACTGCGTATATTGGTACACACCTTTAGTCTGCAAGCTGCAAGTTTTTTTCACGTGCTTCCAGCACTTGTAGACTCAGACAAAGGAGGAAATACATAGTTCCCTTTGTCCTCTAGTCTGAGACTTTTCTGTGCACTGAGCTAGTCAGTACCAGATCATCTAATGTGAACTTAAAACAGATGATAGAAGCTATTCAAACTATATAAAGGTTCATTACAATTCTAGATAGACCTAAATTCGGCGTATTTAAACCCTTTTAAAATATCGAAGTTTCGCAACAAAGTCGAAAACGGTCGTGCAGGATTTCTCGACGTTTCAGCAACAACTAAATTTACTTTAAGATTAAATATTAACTAATTACTTTTCACAAGCTTGAAAAAACTGACAGAAAAGGCCGTTTTCCATCGTACCCAATACTCATTTCACTTGTCATTAGGAAATGAATACTCTATCTGTTTTTCTCAACACATTTTCTGGTTGAGGAACCTAGCAATTTGGCAGTACTATCCGTCTGTTCAAGTACATATACTTTTTACCAAATGACAAACAGTTGGTAATTACTGTTAGACATTCATAAAATATGAAAAATGAAATAAACCATGGTGAGAAATTTGTAGAATTACTCAGAGGAGGAGCAGTTGAAAATAATTTGAAAATGTGATTCAACCTCACCACCGATAAATCAACGGTGGCTCGTGTTTCTCAATTCTACGAGGGGGTAGCCATTTTGTTTTCGAAAAAGTTCGGTGACAATCGCTAGATTTTGGTTTTGAAATGGTAAGTTGTGTCGATCTAGCCTATCTGGCAGTGGTGTTGAAAACACCTTGAGCAGCGTTTAGTAACCTGCTTCTGAAACAACGTTCCACAACCTAAGGATTTATTTTAATTCCAAACAATTCATTCCACATAAATGCTAAAATGCGTCAAATTGTTTGTTTTAAACTAGGAGAAGAAATATAATTTTTTGGTTGCGATGCCTTTGAGAAGCGCACCACACTCCAAAAATCCCTGAGTCAACCTAATTACACAACGGATGGTGTCGTTACTTCCCATGCGACTAATGTAGTGTGCATCCATATCATTTGCTGTGAACAGTATACCTGCCGTAACTTGTGATTTCTTTGCTTGAATCAAAGTGAGGAGAAGCACTGCACTCGAATTTTATGTGCTGTGTATCTCCAATAAGGTGGGGGGAATGGGAAACACCCGGCGTCAGAGGTTTGCCGATTTTGCTCCACCGCACGATAAACTCATGTGAATCAAATCTGAACAGATGAGCATATTGGCTCCCGCGTCGTTTTCCATGAACCTTTAATAACAACACTGTTTATGTTGATTAGTGGTTATCCTATGAGGAAACCTTAGTTGAAAGGCTCCGAGGACATTTTCAAACTCGTATCCATTTTCTGAATCCCGGAATTCGTCTCCGTATTGCCTTCTTCTGTACAACCTTCCACTCGTTCTGCTATAGATATTCAAACAGTCGCACGCCGGTTTTAAGGGCTCCGCAGAATGCAGGGCGCATAGTGCTTGTGAGGTTCAGTGGGAGCAAACACCGAGTCCACTGTTTCTCTTTGGACTTAGAAAATAATCGCATAAAGACAGAATAAAGTCTGTTCATACGTTTGTGATGAAGACACAAGCTTGTTACAAATTCAATCCCTTTTAGCTGAATTGACTTTTAAACGCGGGATATTCTAGTGTAAGATGTTGAATGATGTATTGCCAAATTGCTTTACACTTTCTTTCAACGATACCACAGTTTTCCTTGCAGTTTGGCATCTATCCGACATAACGGTGTGAAAACATGATAAGATCAGGACACAAAACCATAAGTCAATCTGGGGTTAATGGGGTAAGAAGCAACTTCTAGACTGCTAGCTCCAACAAATGATAGTCGTTAGAAAACTGTAGTTTTGGAAACTGAACCAGTGGCCGTATACAATGCCTTAACAGGCTCGTCATCTCAATTTTGCACGTGCGGCCATATTATTTTATCTGAGGGAGATTAGCATGACGAATGAAAGTTTTGGTTTAATCCCCAAATCACTGACTTTTTCATCTCTTCACCGCTAACCAAATGGCAATGATCAGAAGGATTTTTATAGGCTCAAAACTACTGAGATCCATTGGACTCAATGATATTTCTTGTGTGTAAAATGAGTTTTGCACTTGCTGCAATGGAAAAAGTAATCGGATACCATTTTGAAGTTGCCCGGATCAAATATAGCACCAAGGTCTGTTCTGTCTGGTTGTTTAAATGACTGTCACTTGTCATTATGTCGTGAGGTTTTTGCAGGATGCGGAAACGTACTTGTGGCAGTTTTTCGGAGAGTCTAAACACCAAAACCTTGGTATCAGTAGTAAAAGCCAAGTTAAAAAACTGAGATTGTAGGTTGCCATCTAACGAAGAGAATTTTATTGCATATATATAGGTGTGTATCCTACCGCCCTTATAAGCTATCATTAGTTTAGTATAGCTATGATTAATAGATATTAGCATTTAGAGTAGATCGCCCTCGTTTAATCTGCGTAAGTAACCCTCAGTATGTAGGCCTCTATTCTTGGGGAGTACCTCGCACAACCAGCAGCTTGCTGTGACATATGTTTCAAACAGAGACAACCATATTGAATTTATCGGAGTTACAATATTGAAAACAGGTACTTACGCTTCTTTATCCTGAGTCGAAAACACTCCCAGCTGAGCACCGTATTTGAAGAATACCATTGAAACGTTCAGCCAAATGCCTGGGACGATTGTTTCGTTTGTGTACCATTGCTGCTTCAGATTCGGGTACCATGATATCTGGAGACCTAGATGGGAAAGCGGGTACACGAAGTCTTTACTGTACATGTGTTCTCTCTTATATGAACAATACAGTCAGGAGCCCGCCATAAAATATATGCATGGTGTTCTTTTATATTCTTTTATCGATACGATTTTTCTCCGGTAGACACCAAATCCATGAGGAAAATACCCCTGATATTTCGTCCCTGAGGGTATCTGCACCCACATATCCCGGTCAGAACTGCTTAGGCTAATTTTAACTCATCCGTTCTCGGAAGTTTACTGGAACTTGCAATTTATTTTGCCTCTGTAGAAACTTTGGATGTACATATCCGTTGGCAACTATTGCTCCTAGCAACATGCACTACATCAGTCTCATTCACCTCGATCATTCTTCCGGCTCATCTCTTTTGTTTTGCCCAGAAAGGAAATAATCGCCAGTTTCACGTCGCTTATCTTCCACTGTCAATGACTGTGTCAGTTGAATGCTACCGTACACCTTCAGCCATCACCTGTTGTTCGCTATCTGGCCGCATCGATTGGCACGTTTATGGTGCCTTCAAATTGTGCGTTCGGGTGATGTTACATCAAAAATGTTTTATATATCTTGTTTTCTGAGGAAGCTCGACTAAACAAAACAAGTCATGGCTATTTGCAAACCGGTTCTCAAACACGGTACCCATCATTCGTTAATGGACATGGCAGAAGTTTGATTTGTACGTGCGTAGATCGGGCCACGTAAAGACTAGCAAAATCTGGTGAGTGATTATTGAGCCTGCCTTAAATTGTCGAAAGCAGACTTTTCGTTGAGTATCTTACCCGCTCAAGGTAATGACTGTGTGAAATCAGTTGGACGATCCTAATTTGACCATTAGACACTGATCAAATGACAGCAAATGCTGGATTGCATAGCTCATTTGACTTTTCTTGAGCTCTCGTGATTTCATTGTGAAGGATGCCTGATCAATCTCTACTCCAGTCTCCAAGATTTGGAAGAAGCTGACCCAAATTCTGAGGGCTTCCAGCTGTCTTCTTGAGTTGATTGGTATGCTGCTCAGTATGTTTCCGTCATACGGCCGTTTGGTCTGTGGGCTTCCAAAACGTATTTCTACGTCATCTTTCAAGTTATTCGGCATCTTACGGCGAACTCAGCTCTCATTAATTCACGACACAAGGTACATTGGTCATCAGAGTGGCAGTGTGAAAGTTCATCTTGTGAAAATATGCCTGTTTGTCTAAAATCCTAGTAGAAGTTGTCAACGTCCGCATGCCATAAAGGCACTGCCAATGATTTTAGTTCGCAACATGCACTCTGGACATAGCGCAGCATTGATAACTAACAAATACTTTTACTCCCAGAAAATACCATCCATGATTTACCATTACCGGGTATTACTCTTCTAGTATATAGTATGGTATATAGTACAGTATGGTATATAGTATAGTTTCCTTCCATTATGCCTTCCACTTGGCGGGAAATATTTTAGCCGTGAGCAGACAGTGACGTGCGTCCCGCAGACGACCCTAAAAGTATTTATTTTTGTTTTTCAAACATGTTGACGAAGGAATATTCAGGATTAATTCTGCACACAAACTCCTGAACTATGCTGTGGCACTTGAAATATCACGATGTAAATTGGTCGAATGGGCAGTGTTCATGATGACGGGTACAGCTAAGAAGTGGTGACCAGCTTCAACCTAAAACTAATTCCGGCGGCTAAGATTCGGCTAATCTGTACCGTTTTTCTGGCATTCAGAGAAATTGATGTTCATTTATTTGCATACTTCTGATTTCTGCAATTTTTCACATGAATAATGCATGAGATTCGTTGTGCGCGAATGCTATGAGATTTTTCCAAAAATCCAAAAAAATCTGTGCCCTGTTTTTTTCTGATACTTTTTTCGATCAGTGCCTCATTTTCCGTAAAAATCGACGTTATTTGGTACCACGTAAAAAACACAGGTTCTCGATGTTCATCAAAGACTGAACCAACAGTCAATACTTACGTAGTATAGGTAGCTAGTTTAGAATGTCCAGACAATCATGTCAATTTAGAGATTATCTTTGTCGTTTCTGTTCTCTTCTGTTTGCAGAAAAAAATCAATCAATGGTATGGCGATAAAAATCGCTCGTTGTCTCACGTTGAACCTTTAAGGCCTTCTATGGGCGTAACATCAGTTACAAGGGCTAATTTTTGGTTGTATATGAAGATATGCTCACTTCGGGCGATCCTTGTCTTTTTAACTTATAACATTCTATCATACATCTTGCATGTCTGGGCGACAGAGTACTATCTCATATATTTCTTAAAATAAGAAATGCTAACAACATATCAGCCACAAGGATTTTAGGATATAAATAAGTAAAAATTGCCATTTGTGATCAGACACGCTCAGAATACCGAAACAATTATTTCGATGACCAACAGATCCTAAACAATGCATGTTTTTTTAGAGTTATCAGCTGAGCTCACAAGTAATTATCACATACTTACCGGCACAGTTATTCACTCTTTTCAGTGACGGCGACTTCTGATCTGCTAACCAGCAGGACGTCAGTAATAACCTGGAATGGGAATCTTGTTGAATACCATTAGTGCTCCCCGTCTCCGTCCCGATAAATTTGGGGGCCAGAGAGATTATGAGTACCTGACAAGAGATCAGTAGGCTTCTGTAATTCAAACTCATCTTGATTATTACGTCAGTCTGATAACAGTGCTACTCTGCTCTATTCAAATTAAACATTATATTTTCTGTGGATCTGGTCTAGTGGTTGTTTTATTTTCAGAGGCCTAGAAAAATTGTCAAGTCGATAACATTACCCATAGGTCTAACACCCAAGCCTCAGAAAAGAAACGGACTGCTATACCATGGCCACCGCTTGTTGAATACCCGTTAGTCAATAAAAGCCAGCAGATGACAACCCATGGAGTTTAGTCAAGAGTAAGGTGCTACTTATTCGGAGACATCATGCATTCTCATCAAGCAGTGCGACCGGTTGAGATTTTCCTAGGTGGTTACGTGTTCAATATTCGTGAATTTTTGTTAGACTTTGGCTTATTTGCTAAGATCAGACGGAGTATAATGGACTGTCCCCTCATCTAACAACGAAAAGTTTGCAAACATGCTGACTGGTGTGATGATGTTGTGCTCCAGTGATTTATCGCCATTTTTCGCACTTCAGATATTGATCAATTCGGTTTCACAAATGGTGACTAGATGTGTAAAAAGGACTCGCCTTTCATGATTTTTATGTTCTCTCTAAAACACCAGGAACTAATATTTACACACTGGTTCACTTCGGCATTCAAACCTCATTCCACTATGGAAAATGAACTGTAGGATGGCAGTTCAAAGAAGATCCAAAGAATTATTCCACGCTTTGCTAGCCTACCAGTCTCTCCCCAATCAAAACAAACTATTCGTCGCATTTTTATTACTCTGGTTTGTCCAGCAAATTAGTTGAGACTAAAAGTTAAAAAACCAAATGAGCGAATATACACTCATTTTCAAACTAATTTGGTTTTTTCGAGAGACTCACCTGGAACCCAGCTGAATCTCTCCTTAATGATGTTCAAAGACGGATTTTCAGCAACCTTATGAGTAGTACATTAAAAATCAGACTTCACCACTGAAGTCCACTTGTACATGTTTGATATTCCTCGGAATAATCTAGTACTCCATTTACGGTGGCCTCTACATCACCAAGCGGAAGGATTCTTAGTCATGAAACAATTTTGTTTCTGTATGATAGTAATTTATTTCAATCGCAGGTTTCATCGGGCGGAAAAATTTCTTCAGAGCGTGTGCGCTGGTCTGTGAATTGGTTCATTTATTCTTCATGCGAAATGGCTGAGCGGCTAACCACCGAGAAGAACTACAGAAATCATGGGAAATGTATTTTACCGCCTGAACTGGAGCTGAATAGTCCACTAATTTGATCTGGGATGTTTGGACCGGAAAATTCCTCAATATTGCAACATAAGTTCATGGTAATGAAACCGAGACAGTGCAGGTAATAAGCATCATCAGTTCCTGACAGTGTTTGTGTTAATTCAGTATCGTTTCCTAGAATCACCCCGGAAAGCACATATTCTAACGTCCTCCATATGAATCACCTTGCTCGTGGGAGTGCATTTGATCTTTATGTTTGGAATAGGTGACTATGTGGTCATTTAAAATGTTTGGATATTTCTTAATATGAAACCGCCCTGGGACGTTTGGTAATACTGGATACCTATCCACACTCCACTGTTGACGAGTACAAGTGTGGTCTCCTTCACTTCAAATTTTTAAAGGACACATGACTCAGTATGCAAATATGTATGGTTAACCAGATTGAGAACAGAGGTCGCGGGTTTAGAGAAAAGACTGAATTCATAGAAGCCATCCCATCAAACACTCGTCTCTCGAATCCTATTTGGAATTCAGTTAGTGTTTGTGTAATAATGACGGATAGGAGGCGAATAAGCAGTACGATTTTTTCGAAGTAAAAAATGACGGCACAGCTTTTGCCTTCAAAACAGTCACATTGTTAGAACTGGTGGAAAATAGCAGCAGTGAGAAGTTTCACTCATGCCGAAAGAAAAGTGGCCAAGGGCCACAGTAATAAAATAAAATAATAATAAAATGAAATAAAAATATATCTGGATTCAAATTACAACTGAGTGAGATGAGGAGAAAAAAGCGTATGTTAGTCTTTAAGCAGAGTACTTTTGAGGGCTATTTGGTGTTCAACATGCTCACTGTCTATTTATCAATGTCTAACATAAAATTTGTGGTAATATTTAGGCTCAATAGTCAGTCATCTTATGGTTGTGAAAACGGATGCTTGATAGAAGACTTGCTGGAGCAGTATTGAACCATCCAACACATCGCGTAAGTATCCGCATGGTACCGGATGACCGAAACACTGACGACCTACAGAATTATCTCGAAGAAGATAAAATCCAGTAATTTACTTAAATTAACAGACAGAGTGTTGTTTAACCAACTTAAGATAAAAATCTTCCTACTGATGTAAGCAAGAGCAAACATAAATCATTATGTTTTCAGTTAATTTTCCCCCCGTGTAATTTATGACATGCAATGTTGAATAGAGATTTTTTGGCACATTTGACAGCCCTTACTCTCTAGTCAAAAGCAAACCTAAACTGTAAAAAACGCTGTGTGGTGCAAGAAAATCAATGACGACTCTAGATGCAAAAGTACATTACGGCAGGACTAATGTGGCTTTTATCAAGTTGCATTTCTTCTTTGTATGCCGTCGGTCTGTTAATCCTTCCTCCATCTGCAATTGTGTAGATCCTATTTTCTGTCTGTGGCAGCAACATTAGGTAGAGTTTCACTTGCCCTCATCTGTGTGAATACGATAATTTTCCAGAATCTTGTACTCCGAATAGCGTGTTACTTCCACAGCACTGTGGAAAACATACAAAATAATAGAAATATTTTATACGGATTAATTCTTTCTGAGCCGGCCATTATGTACTCTTGATACTCTTTCGCCTCCTGTTAAGCAAAGTAATCTCCAGACAAGGTAACCCATGGTGAGTTAGAGGTGAAATCCCTGGTAAAATAGATTAGTCGTAAATGTATGTATAGGTGGGATCTGAAGTTGTGGTGTGCAGATATTCGTAGCTGCTAGTTTCATAATGTGCTTAAACAACTGGAACACTGTCTGCTGCCAAAAGCAGGTGGCGAGTGATCCAGTTCAACAACCAGAGTGACAAAGGATTCAAGGGATTGGCGTATCGCTCATAATACTTAATTAACCTTGAGTCGCTTTAATGCCGTTTCAGCAGCTAAAGAGAACTCTGCTCTAAATCGCATTTATGTCTTAAGTGCAAATCCACAAATTTTCGATCCGAACACGCAAAGGCCCAAATCGCATAATATCCTACTGCTATGTCTGTTTGAACTGTTATTCCTTTGTTTCACTATTCGGACACCCGTTTTTGTACACAAACAACCCTGCCTAATCCTTATCATGCTGAGGCCATAAAGAATGTTAATTCTTGGGAGAACACCGCAACATTAATAGACGGCCAGTTAATTGAACAACCCAGTGTTGCGGCGCAAATTCTTTCAATTTCATCATTGACATGAAATGAGGTGTGCTAATTTTCTTCATCTCAGACTGTGAGTTCCCTCGCCACATTTTGGAAATATCGCACTTCACTTTTTGTTGGTCCGTTTTCCCGAGTTTGGTAATTTGTGAGTGGCCCACCCGCCCGACGAAGCAGTGGCCAACCGCTTCCGCTTTTCAAGCTCTGATAATGGGCTAATAACCGACTAAATTTTCCGTCAGAGGGCGTATCGACTAACCTGAAACTAATCATATACTTGTACTCAGTGCCGATTACGACTGATTAGAATCTACAATCCACCCAGGGTGAGTAGTTTAAATGTTTGTTGTTCCTACCCAAATAGCTGGATATTTACTATCAGAGAAACATGGTGGATTTCGGGCTGCCATTTTCTTACCCTTGGGAGTTACATAAAATCATAGGACACTGGAATGGTTATAGGAGTACCTTAGTGCAAACAGGCAATGGTGTCACACTAGGCATTAGAATCAATGTAGATGTAAAACGAACACGGTGATATGAACCTGAAAAACTTAAACTTACTTTTGGCAGTAAATTTACCACCATAAATCATGTCCACAAACTTCCTCAAATTGAGTATCGCAAATGGAAACTTCATCTATTCAGACTATTTGTGCGCAATAAGTCCCGATCGATACCTGGCGTGTTGTGTTCACCGAAACCTCTTTCTTTGGGGCGTCCCGTAAAAAGGGTTCCGTTTTGCAGAAAAACCAAATGTCAATTTCAAGTTTATAAGTGTATTGTTTGGCTGGTTCGTACTTTTCCCCTGGTCAACTTGCCTCTACAGTCCCATGTGTTTCATTATAATTTACTAAACGCTCTATGAGTAGTGTTTCAATCGGCCTCCATAAAAATTTCATGTGTGCTCAATTCTAATCAGTGCAGCTGTAGTGTGCATAAGGATGGATACGTACTACAAAGCAGGTCTCGAAAATTTCCAAAGAGGAGCCTTCCGAGGAACAAGGAGCAGCCATTTAATACATCTCACTAGAATAATCACGCGAAGAGGCAACCGTTCTTGCTTGTCATATTATGAATGTGGCTCTAAAACCAAAAGCAAATTCGCTGACAGTGAAATAGAAATTCCATGTATCTTGCACTTGAAAAGACAAAAGTATCAAGGTTAAAAATCAGACTAATTTGCGTAATACTTCGTAATTCTAGCCTCAGGTCTGTCGGGGAAAAATCACAGTACCACTTACCTCCACAACTTTCCACATTTGGACGGCTTAGGCTCAATTTGTGCTCGTTCATTTATAAATGCGAAATTGAACACCCCTTTGCGTTTTAGCCACGATAATGATATGCTTGTCATGCCACGATTTAAAACCTAGACAACTCATATCAACCGTTGCCCGGAGAACTAGTCTTTGGTAATGTTTGGGCGTGTACTCATCAGTTCGATTAGTTGGAGAAAGGGCTTTCTTCTAAATACTTTGAGAAGCTGACGTCAAAATACGCATGGCTGGCGGATGCAATTCCTCGCCACTCAAGAAGCCATCAGTATATTACCACATGATACCAATTCCGTGATTGAAAGATGGATGGCGCTATGCCTTGTCTCAGTGAAAGCTTATCACACTGCCGGTCAGCGGTTCGTACCCAAACGGTTATCAACCGTTGGCGAGAAGCGCACGGGTTCGAAGCTCTCTGAGTTTTGTGAAATGCGCGCTGGTGTTGATTTCTAACAACGGCGAAACAGCTGTACAGTCTTTCTCAAATTTTCAGGATACACTGACTTCTCAATATAATGAAATCTCTTATAAACAACGGATTAGTGTGCAGTGAATTAAAGCATTTTCTCCCAATGCGATAATTTTCATGAGGGAAGCGCTACCGAGAAACAGCTCAGATCTTACTTATTTGCATTGGAAGCGATGGAATACCCTCAATGACGGGTACTTCCAGGAAACTGCCAACTTCGTCACCCGGGTTAAAAGGTGTCTTTCGTGAATGCATCATTCTATACTCAAAATTACAGCTGTGTTGCTCAGCTAGAATGATGTTAATAGATAACTGTTCGGAAACTGACAATTTTGTGCAATATAGTCATGGATATCGAATCAATACGAGTGTTATTCTAAAAATGACCTCTTCGAGGCTGAACCAACTCCTCGTTATATCAATTAGGTAGCCAGGACAGCAAGCCTTGTTAGAAACTCCAGGGGCTCTGATAACCCCGTTAGTTTTTGGCGTGTTGGTTGCGTTCGCGGTAAACAACATGATTCCACGCAAGTTCCAATCAACACGCAAGAGAGGACGGAGCGTTTCACACCTGAGGGCTCTGAAAAGTGCACCAGACTGAAGACTGGCTCGTTACCCCACCATCAAATTCACGTCCGCAAAAGTGTTAGCACAAGCACAGTCAATTAGTTGCCCTGCGCTGATTGCTAGCACAGGATTTCGATGAAGATTGTTTCGACTCAGTGCCGTCGACATGCAGAAGAGCTTGGCTGGGTGAAGAAGTCTGGTGTCCGCTGGTCCCAGCAGTAGTCACAGTAGTACTTGCGCCTGGCTGACAAATTATATTCATCATGTGATGGGCAGAACACGCTATCTTCGACACTGAAGAAACATTCTCCTAGTCGACGGGCTATCATTAACAAACAAGGTACGTGTGTTCAGGTGGCAAGCCCACTCGAAGGAATCGTCATCTAGTGGACCCAGCAAATTCGTCAGACAGCTCCATATATGTCAACTCTGAAGCTTATACCCTGTGGTCCAAACAAACCGTGGGCTTGTTTCATGTCACTCGTGAAATTTAATCCCAGCAGTTAGCTAACTAGAATTGACTCTTCGACATTTTCTGGATGGTCACAATCTAACATCGTATTAACAGATCGAGTGCTGTCTCTCCTAGAACTTCACAAACCTACACATGTGGAAGCTCTCTTCCCAAAAAAGCTAATCGTGTACCGGTCAATAAAAAGCAGATTTGCACATCTATCCAGTCATTTTGCCAGCAGAGGCGGTAACATTCGGAGCCTGTTGTGCTGGATGCATCGAGAAAACACTTATACAAAGGAGACCGCCGCCAAACTTCAGAATCAGAGCAGTACTGAGTACAGTTACTCACTGCTGCAAAACACTAGGACGGTCGGAGCTGTCGCGAAGCAGCCTTCTTCGAGTGTTACTTAATAGCGCTCAAACACAAGCATCCTCCAGTTCACTGAGCAAAACCACGAATTGCAAAGACGTTACCCTGACAGGTAACTAATCCAATAAAACATTGCAGATCAAGAAGTTCCTATGTTTTTCTGTTGATGGACTGTCTTTTTCAACGCTATTTTACGTGATATTTCGTCGGGCTAACAGTACTATTCTCAAAGTCAGGCGATGTGGCAACACATAATATTTCTCGCGCAGAAGACCAGACTGACACAGAAACGACCGTATAACTGGAATTCGGTTTGCAGTCACGCAAACGACTGTTTGCAGACGGTTAAACGGGAGGGACTTGAAAACGCATCAACGATAGCAAAATATAAAATCTCTTGAATTTTCACCACAAAATTACCCGTGCATTGTTCGGGTGTTAGGCTGTCAGGCTTCTGGCCAGGGGGTTTCCTCCGAGTTCCGCTGATTATTAGAGTTCGTATTTTGCTCCTAGGGAGTTCATAATTTGAGGATATTTTGATAAATTTACTTTTCTTATGAAACTGGACAAACTTCTGCGCTGAATGCCCCATGGCAACAATGGACTAAGCTGATGTGCACTGAATGATTGCCATGTTTCACTATTAGCGATGGAAAATTGCATGCGACCCAACCCATTCTAACTAGAAATTGGTAAAGGAATTTCCTTTTCGCCTACCATTATTTCGGTTGCCATGCCTATGCCAAACGGTTGTTATGGCAACTGGAGTTGACATTATATCCTGTCTCCACCCTTGGGTTTGACTTATCTTTGTTTAAAATTCGAACGTCCTATTCGAGTTATATATTCATCGTACGAATTGCAAGCATTGTTTATTCAAGAAATTATGGAGGTCAACCATGGTAAACGAAATATTTAGTTAAAATTTGCTGTTACGGCTGTGATTTTCCACCAACAATCAAACCAAATGACACACACAGTACACCATCCATTCAAGCTCATTTGCACCGAACACAGCGCTAATATTCTCTAACTATAGCGTTTACAACGGAAACTCTCAGGCTTCTCAAGGAAGCAAAATGAACCCAAAAGAGCTGAAGGATTATGGAGATGATGAAAAGGCTAATACTCTAGAAGGGACATTATCGATTTACTTTTGCATGGCACTTTGGAACTGAATTATGCGTGGGAAATGTAGTTTGATATAAAATCGTATGGAAGATGCCCGAATGGTGTACTGCCCCTCTCACTCAGTAACTGAATGAAACTTACCAAAAAGGAAAGAATTCTAGTAATCCTCATGCTGTATTATGCAAAAACCCATTAAGGTAAAAAATGTCATTTTGGATATATTTATATAAACAGTAAATATTTTTCACGACTTTTGGTAGCATCGCTGAACCGATTTCTTTCTAAAACTCTACCAACAAAGTTGAGGATAACCTAGTAGCCACCGGTGTGAAACTGATTCGTGCACAACGAACTGGAGAACGCTATTGCCGGGAAAAGCTCATCGTTGCTGTTTTTACTCTAGACGCTTGATTCGGCCGATGTTACATGGAATCAAAAGAATTGTTTCTTTTGATGACTAAAGCAGGAAATTATCGTCCATTTCAAGCATGTTTGGCTTTCAATGTGGCGTTTGATTAACTGGATGGGTTGGGATTAGCTCATAGTTTTACTCCAATCGGTAGGAGGACCTCGTCGGACAAATAAGTTGCATGCATTTTGAAAGGTGTGATGCATTTAGCCATGCTAGTACAACCTAGGAGGGTGCTCCAGGTACCTACTGCTCAGTTTAGGTTTCTATGAACATACAGCGCTTGGGATGGGCACTTTTGGGCGTACCACAAACAGGGTTTACTTCAAAATTCATACTTTTCTTTCGTGTATTCCACGGTTTCTTGACCCTTTTTCTGCTTAAAAATGCTAATGAGTATGCTTCACTAGCCCTTCAGTAGGGACACAACAGCTGACTGGTACTACTGTCTTTCTAATGGATGTTTAATTATATGGTCGCCAACAACCTGGCACGAACTCAGTACTATAGCATAATATGTTCGGTAAAGGATACTACAGGTCTCTACCAACTAAGCCATACCTGAACCACACCACAGCCTGCAGCTGAGATGCCCAACGGCATCCTGAAAGGTAGCAAGTTTGATCTAACATCTAATTTGTTGGACGTGCCAGGCTAGCTCACAGGTTAATACAGCAATTCATGAGTCATTTTGATGTCAGTATCAAGCAGCTGTTGGCCCCGGATCATTTCTCAGAGTACATAACCGTTACAACAATGCTGCTCCGGTGAGCACAGCATCCAGGAATCGGCGAAAAATTTCCTACTCGATGTTACTCGCAGTTACATTGAATTACTCTCAATAGAATGGCACTTTTCTGCGTGAGTTCCTTATCAAACATTAATGAGCAACAATAAGTATCAAAAAGTCATTAATTTATGGGCTCCATTCACTGAAAGATTTGAGATCTGGCGTCAAGTACATACGGGATTTTGGACTGCAAATGTACAAGGTGAGTGTTAAGGAACCTACATTCCGGTTACTTTTTTATTTCAACCTAATCTCCCCGGTGTTTGCGCTTTTTCAAAGACAGTCATTATACGGCAACCCCATCAAACTAAGTCCGGGATAATATCCGTGCTTTTGCCTGATTCTTTAGACGTTTGACGAAGTAATTATAGTTATCAGGAACGGGGACGTTTATATTTGGGAGCAATTGAAATCGGCGTCTTTGTTTGACCCCTTCATCTGAAATACGTGCCTAGTAGTTATTATTTCTGATGACAATATTTTTGCCTTTTCTGGTCAATATACACTTTGCTAATGAAGTGAGGAGAAAGCATATTTCTGTACACCGGAAATTGCATGTCCATACAGTTGCAGAATTACAGGTTGGTGAATATTTCTCACGCTAACGTGGGCAGAACTTTGGTTTCGTCAAGCCTACACGGGTTAAAACGGAGTAAAAAGAAGCTTGACAACATTGGAAGCTACTGCGTTTGCCCCCTATTACGGAGTACCTGATCAATTGTTTGCAATACGCCTGCGTACCCGTCCACTTTGATTCAATCTAATAGCTTAAGCGTAACTGATTATTGTAAGCGATCAGCTATCCATACACTACTGTCGTAGTTAAACTGGTTCGAAATCTACATAACCATTTCCAAGGCTTTGTAATCAAACGTAATATACCATTCACCACTTCCGTATTGAGCAACTATGTTTATTTAAGTAGCATATTTGCAAATTTCCTAGGTTAGCTAAACCATGGTTTTAAGGTAAGTAAACTCCCCTTTTGCGCTAGTCTTAAGTTAAAAGAACATTACACTTTTCCAGAATGTGATTCTATCAAACAAACAACTCTTGGGTGCCTGGTTCCCAGACGTTTGGAATACTGTTAGGTAAGTATAACGGTTGCACAACAGGGGAGTTTATTCTGATGTTGCCAGGCATCACAACGCCGATCAAATAAAGCCAAGCTTTTAACCTGGAAATAGTGCACACTTAAAAATCTTAGCGGTGTCACTTGCTTGACTATGAGCGCATATCTCTGTCATTCAACATGTTCAGGCCGTTCTCGATTTTTTCTTAATTGCGCACCAATGTACGTGTTGTGTGTGATTATTCAATGCACCACAGATGCTAGGATTGATGCTGCTGAGGACTTATTGCTACAGTTTTTTACATGCTATAAACGGAAGAATTGGCCTCACACCTGAAATCCTAGATGTGTTTCTAAGGTTTCTCGGATGCAGTGAAATGCTATTTGCGATGGGCAAAAGGAGAGATTTTGAATATTTAATCTGTGGGTATTGCTTCGCTATTCACACTGTCCGTGTAACATCAGTCAGAGGTTAGTCGCATTGAATTACGTTTGGTTTCATGATACTGTTGAATACATGCATAATGGGGTCAGATCTTGTCAGTGGTAACTTTTACATAACAATCCGATTCGATAGAATAGCCCTTCAACCAACTCTTGGAGGTCCCTTTGTGGTGCCGCATAAAAACCATTGGAATCATTCTGCCAAATGCCCACCTCACTATTGTTTTTTAACTTTTTCTAGGTCTTCCTTGTGACACGTGTTACTCGTTACTGAATACTAGCACATCACATTATTTTCTACTGTTTAGAAACTTAGGTATCATTTCTGATTTAACATCCGATTGATTGAACACATTCTTCGATGTCAGTCTTTATATGGATTGCAGGATTAAGTTGGGTAAAAATGGTGCACCATTAGTTAAGGTGACACCGACTGACCCATAGATCGATGTCTAACTTGCATATCTTTTTCGATGCAACGAGAAAACCTTTGACAAATTTGTTGGGTTATTTTGAATATTTCGGATCCTTCTGGTGCTGGTTTCTCTCACTTAAAACGAGAATATTTGAATTCCTGTTGATAGTATATATGCATTCAGTGCTAAAAATTAGGCAGTAGGCTGCAAAAACTGCATAACAAATATTTTTACGGAGCGGCGCCTCATTACTCCAAACCACACGAACGACGGTCGCTGACAGTTTGAGGCAGCATTATGGGCTAAGGGGCAATACACTGACCGCCTGGCATACTCGGCGCTATGTTGCAAGTGCGGGAATCTTCCCCTTTCGGGAGGAGAATTCAGTGCTGCCACCCAATTCAGCGCCAGGGTACCTTTTCAGACTCACGAAATAACCACTGAGTCAAGCAAATCCTCGTGAAGGCATGGCTGAAAGTCTATTTGAAACGGGTAGTGATAGGTTTATATTTTATATTCACTGAAACCCTCACCCCCGAAAGTTCTAATTCAAACGGTGGATCTTAGGAGACTTATTACATGCTTCAATTGTGCTTACTTTCTACGTGCTGGAAATCTTTCAGGGGCTAAAGTTAGCATCTGCTAATTTCGCTACTAATGGTTTGGCAAATCTGATGACGCAAGTGAATTGTCAAAAACGGATGACGTAGTTTGTTTGCCTGAATTTCAAAAACGGATATAGAGACGAATAAGTCTTAAGAGTAAGAGTATATGTGCCGCCCTCACCGTTTGATTGAAGCCATCTGAGTGTAATCCCCTTGAAAAATGCATTTCCTAGTCTGCTCTATCAATCGGTAGCTTAGTTAGTTTTGGAGGACATGAGCCCCGATATATCTTCGATTGACTGTGAGGGAGTACTTGGCTAGTTGTTTTAGATGTTGGTTGGTAGTTCATATTCATTGTGTGCCATTGAACGGAGTCATTAAAAAACCGCGCTTGCATGCAACTTGTGAAGGCAGAGGTATTGTCAGGTTCAGAAGAGTTTTTGAAATACGTTGCAACAGAATGATCATGAAATTGTAGGCATTCTGGCTAACCGCATGGTCTTTGAACCAAGATTGTTAGAAATGTTGGTAATTTTATAGTGCTGGTGCAAAACCGTTACTGTAAGTATCCTAACGGTAGCTGGCATTCTCCGGAAAACCCAAGCAATTAAGAGCATTAGTTAGGTGACCAAAAAACAGTGAAATTACGTTAGCGGCGTCAGTTACCAAAAAATCATGACACATATCTCTGTATAATGAATACACACAACGAAAGGTGAAACCGATTTTAATACTGGTCAGGCTGACATCGGTCGCCAATTCCTCAGTCATTGTGACGTGCGCAGTAGATTTGCGCTGGATTCGGAGAAACCGGAGGTTAATTAGCAGACGTACAACAGGCGATTAATAAACGGATTTTAGTACGAATAAAGACTGGACAACAAACAGCTTTTGTAAATGTCCCATTCTACGGAATAAAACGTCTCTCTCCACTCATTTTGAAGTCTAAAGTAAAACCACTGGCGATTGCTGTAGCACATTTAGGATTCTGAACTCTGTAATCATTTACCGTTCGAAAAAATATGCATTCTACACTTTACCTCCTAATTTATCGACCTTGAGTGCAGCCTGTGGTTTGGCCAACTCCACTAAATTTTACTAGTATACTACTTGACTCACTTTCGATAAATGTCACTCCACGTGACCTGACAACCATCTAACATAATGAAATGCTCGTCCATTATCTAAGATATTCGCCGAGGTGATATAACCGACAACCAGCTGGTAAAAAGTTACAAGAAAATCAATATATATTTGAGACCATATAAGATTAAATTAAGTTTGTGTATGACACTGAAGCTTGTGTCATACAAAGTGCGAAAATAAATGCCGTGTAAACACATACTAGAAATCCTCAAATTCAACTTTGAACTTCTCTTTGTCTGCGATTTTCAAATTTTCTTCTTCCCACTTCTCAAAGCAGCTCGTATCTGAAGGTCCCTTGTATTTTGGTTTATATGGTGGACGCACTTGCATATTGTACAACTGTAACCAATCCAAGTCAGAAAAATAGGCGTGCTCTTTTATATCCGCTATGCCATTTTTCAAATTTCCGTATCTTCGGCTGAGATCGACTTGAATTAGGTTTCGGATAAGATCTTTTAACTCGGGACCAAAGTTGTTGGTAAATTTGATTTTTCCAGAAATAATATGTTCAAAAGTTTTCATTTGATCTTGATGCATGAAAGGAGGAAAGCCTGTTGTCATTTCATAAAGAAGAACACCAAACGCCCACCAATCCACAGCACAGTGATAACCCTTACTCATGATAATTTCCGGTGCCATGTAGTCTGGTGTGCCACACAAAGTCCAAGTCCGTTTGTCTTTGGGTATCATTTTTGCGAAGCCCAAATCGGCCACTTTCAGAAATCCCTCTCCAGTTATAAGTAGATTTTCCGGCTTCAAATCTCGGTAAGCAATGGTCAACATGTGTAAATATTCAAACGCCATCACAACCTGGGCGGCATAAAACTTCACCATGTTATCGGGGAATCGGCGCATGTTCCGTAACAAAGTAAACATTTCCCCGCCAATAACAAACTCCATCACCATGTAGAGATAGCTGTTGTCTTTAAAACTGAAAAACAGTTTGATAATAAAAGGAAAGTTGCATGCGGCCAATATTCTCTTCTCGTTTATGGCATTTTCTATTTGTCTGCTTTTGACTATTTCAATTTTTGATAGAATTTTGAGGGCATAGTACTGATCCTTATCCCAATGGCGCACAAGTAAAACTCGTCCAAATGCTCCACGTCCAAGCGTACGTATTCGTTCAAAGTCCTCCATGGAAACAACCTCTTTGGGAGGGTTAAAATATCGCTCACGAAATTCCTTCGTCTTCTCTAACAGGATGTCGTCGAATTCTGCTTGTCTTGTTGGCATGGTCAGAATCGGCAGTTGCTTTTACATCTGTTCTTCGACAAGATATGAGAGCATCATCGTGTGTAACAACAAGTGACGTTTTGTCTAGCTTACGTGCTCTTCGCTATTGTGTATCGATCGGTAACAGGTTCAAACGAGCGCGCACGCACAACGTCAATGAAGCGCGCCAGTGTGCACATTGGTCAACGGTAAGTGATATTCAGTGAGGAACTGAAAAATAATTGTTGGTCTGAAATCTGGCCGAATGAACTTGATCCATGATAATTTGTCGAAATCCAGAAATAATGTTCATTTTATTGGCACGTGAACAAATGATAGGTTAGTTGATCGTGCGGAAACCTCATGAAACCATTGGTTGATTCGGCTTTCAGCATGCTTGCGTAACTGTCTCACTGTCTGTATCACAGGTGTTTTACCCTTTGCGTGCATATGTTCAAAAGTAAATTTCCGGATGAGTCCAGCATGCGCTGGTAGAGTAGTCGTAACAAACTTGCCTCGCATGTCAGATGTGCGGATTTCAAACCCCTTCATAGCCATTGGATATGCACTGCTGATGAGTTCTAATACGAGCAGAACTCGAGTCCACCGCTTCTCCCCTTCGGTTAAGACGATTGCGCGAGGACAGGTTACGATTGTTTAAACGAGAGTCTTGTGAGTGCGTGTTCTATGATTACAATTGCCAGAAATACAGGGCATATTTACGGAATGGAAGATTCTTAGCCTTTACAGGCCATCCGATGAGCGGAGTAGTGTCCACCGATTCGTTGATTCGTTCGTTTGTTTATCTGGTTATTTGTTCACTCGTTCACTCATTACTGTGTTTGTTCACGCGCTCTCTCAGTTACGCAATCAATAATTTAGGAAACAAACAAATGGATCTTTGGCTGTCCGGTCGTGAGGACCAGAATGTTAAAAGTTTTAACTAGGTTAGAACATTCTGAAATGAAGCGAATGTGCTGAATTTATTACTCTCAAGATCTGCTGAACTGCTCACAGTATTTCAGCTCAATTATCTGAACACAGCTGCGCTGCACTCTATAGTATCAAAAGCTGCTACTAAAAAATCAGAGCAATGAGACAGAAGAACAAAGTTGGAATAAACGTTGACATCAAACGATGGGATATTGGTCGAGGTTTTGAGCATGGGTAAATAAGAGCCGTATGAATAGTATCAGAACGTTTCTTACCGACAAACCACAATGCAGTATTCAGAGACCCGATGCAAATGTGAAAAGTGGGTAACCTGAAACCATGTTGGCACTCGTCTGAAAAAGCCATAATTCGTCATCATTGGCACCACCGTTAGCTATAAAAACCGTGTACATCCCATACAGTGATCCTAGCTTCAACTTTTCGATCACCAATGATCCGGGAACTTCTGGTAGACAGCTATGCATTTAAGGCGGTGGCTGGTAAGGTTGACGTGTAGATACAAAGTTGTCAGTGGACTTTTCACGGAGGAGTTTGGGGGGGGGGGTATTCACTAACGACAATCGCTTGGATGCATGCACACCACCAAGGGCCCCGCTGGTCATGTCTGACTGTCTCTAACAACTAAGTTGTCCCCTCTCGGCGTTCCCATCCATGAGCGCAGCTGAGTTTGTTGGTAATGGTTTTCATACTTCGCTACCAAATCAGTGTTTGAGATCCTCTCGTTCGTTTTTACCCTTCACGCGGTTGTGAGAGGAAATCGGTCAACTGGCACACGTAACCAAGCCACCGCAACCTATTGAGTGTGATCAGTTCATCCATTGTGGGTGAGTTATTTCTTTCGAAAAACATCCGGCTTACTTCAGGATTACTGATCAGTGTTGTAACTACACTCGGGCAATGCTAAGACGAGAGTAATGTTCAAAGATTTAAAGTCATTTGACGTCCTCGGTGCGCTGCGGCCAGGTATTCGACTGGCATAATAATATACATTGCATCATAGCATTGTAAACGCGACTCTTGACAGATAAGCGGTTGTCACTCCGGCGCTTCAATAGATGTTGGTTCACAAAAGCTGCTCTGACCTTCCGAATCCGGATAGGAATATCATCTTTCGTAAGTCTATAGCCCAAACAAAACCCAATTTGCCGAAGTGAGGTGAAATTCTATGAGCGGAAGTTGCAAATTAGTCGGATCTTCAATCTGTAGTGCAGACATCACACCAACACTCATAGACTGAAATTTGTCGCACTGTACCCGCACTGTGTACCACAGTAGAATACTAGATTATACAAAATGATTTCAATGCAGCATTTGCGCCAGGCTTTTGGACCGAGATCATCCTACTGCTCATGTTCCGGAACCCTAGAAGCATCTCTCAACCCACATACAATCATGAACTTCACAAGCAAAGCCAATCTATATAGTGCGTGATAAAAGTTAAGTCCCAGGTTACTGAACGAATGTTACGGAAAAACCCTTTGGTTAGCATTCCGAACTATTTTCTTTCTTTTCACCAGCTGGAACTGTGGTGTATGAGTTTAGATCTTTCCCAAGCTGGTGAGGTAGGGACATGCCATTAATCCCTAAAGTGGTATGGGGTTTCTGAGGCAGGTGAGCTTCCGGGGACATCTGCTCAAAAAAGGTGACGGCCTCGTGTTAGCTAAAAGACACGAAATCAATTGGAACGAAAAAGTGTTTCATGCAACTTAAGCCCATCAATTACAATGATCCTATTAAATAAAAGTACATACATCGACTGTTCCAAGCGCTGAGTTACATGCTTTACGCTCGTCTTATAGAGTCCGCGAACTTCAGTGGTTCTCCATCAGCTAATCCTGACACGTTGGAAGCAAATCAGATGAAAACGAGCGGGATTTCTACAAGATAGCAAGTGTATTAATCACGTCTTCATAATGAAAGATGCTGCACATGCCGTCCACCAAACACTTCGAAGCCAGTACCTCCTTCGTCATGTCAGTTTTATTCCATACGCTGGCCAGAGAGAATCGTCTCTGAAACCTATAAATATATTTCATGCTATCCCTCCTAGTAGTTTTTGCCGTGCACATTTTTAAAGAGAAACATTCCGAAATTTTCCTGCAACTACCATGGTTTGGCTGGGGTGCACTCTCACGACATTACCTCCAAATGTTTTCGTCTATATTTCGTGGAATTCATGCTTAGAAGAATCGAGGCCATCACTGGCATAACTAAGTCTAGATAACTACCGGTAGACGACTGTGCATCTGAAGTTCCTTTGGCATTCCACCAGTGGGTCTGCATATTGTGGATTGAGTACAATTTCGGATGTAATCTCTTCTTTCAGTATGCGTCTGGCACTTGCACGGTAAAAAGTGTTCTCTGAGGACTTCGGATGGCCTGTGTTTCCCTGCAGCTACAGGGAGAGGACCTTGAGGTTGATGACTCGTCTGCCATATTGGTAGGTGGATATACCGAGAAGATGCCGTGAAATGAAATGAAGCCAATGTGCGCATTATTGAGGAACAGGCAACATTTGCAAAGTTGCATCTTTCATAGCGTAGGAAACGTATTTTGCAATAGCTGAATTGACGTGTCCAAGAAGCACTCGTAAGAGCGGTCCTGCTCTACAGTTGTCAAACTGTCCAGTTGAACTGGAGATATCAGACATCAAAAATTAATCATCGTTCACTGAGAACACGCCAACACTTTTCAAATAGAATTAAAGGTGACTGCAATCACACAGAGCTTTGTCGAATATTGGCATTTCCTTAGTTGGGTTGTTCTCTCTTATAGCTAGAAACCCTACGGGATGTAAAACCTTCATTTTCTAAGTAACGTTTGGGGATTCCGAACTTAGTGCACTGTCTACCTAAGGCTTGTTTTTCTTTTCTGTTGCGCTTCCCTTTGGCGAAGTTCACAAAACACTTGGTGTAAAGCCGACTGATGGCGCAGTGGTGCTCAGATGCGTTTATAATGTCTTAGACTTCAATACAAGTAGAGGATATATATATCCTTTTTTCAAGCACTTCAGCGGGACATGGTTGTGCATCGTATTATGCGATTCGATCGTCAGTATTTCCCACTGATATGTTTCTACCGAGGATAATGAAATCTCCCCTGGCAGTTTCGTTCATCTATCTGAATTCGGGTGTCGTTTTTTTATCTAGTGTACGTGACATTGGAAATGATCTCGTCACCTTTCCGTCAAATTTATGGAGTAAAAAAGACGGCAACCAGGCAGTCTATCCACTGACTGGTGTTCCGCGCTTAGTAGAGAAGGTCACATTTGACAGTTTGATGGATTTCCCAATTCTAAACATCTGGAAGACTATTTGAAAACCCTAAAAATAAATATAAGGTGCAAGTATTTTACTACAAAGCATATTTTTGAGAGGCAGTTGAAGTAGATAAACACAATTTTAGAGCTTTTCTTAGAGGACTGCAGACCCCAGGCCACTTTCAATTTGTGCTTAGTTTTTCCTAAATCATGACTTGCTCACTGATTTCTGGTGTAGCGATTCTGTTGTCACAGTGGTACTACCTCACCCAAAGACTTCCCTGATACAATGTGACTTCCTTGCTTTAGAAATTCCAAGTATTTTGAAATCGAATGTAGCTCACCGTTGACAAATAGGACACGACAAATAACATCAAACTTAGTTGACAAACCAGTGCATCGTTCTTACTTAGATTGGATACCGGTTACGACCACATTCAAAAAATGTCAAAAGAACTTGGGAAACAGCACACAGGCTGATGGTAGAATTCATAGTCATTTCATTCACAATGGGTCCCGATCAGTGCGTAATTTCCTTCGTCTTATTACTGTGCCCAGATAATAAGCCTTCTAGCCTCACATTTTCAAAACGCGAAAAACGACAGTCGTCCTTATGCATAGACTTACACGGGAATTGTGTCTTGGTCCAACAAAACGAAAACCATTGGAAACCATATCACTTATCCAGTACAGGCACACTTAAATGAACAACAATCCATTCAACATTTAAATCAGATGCACACAAAAGTCGGAAAAAGTTAAGCTAATGTTATGCATACAGTAGCGAAACGGACTGAGTGTCGAAAATTGGATCAGGAGGGGCTAACATACAGTAATCGTGCATTAGGAATCTTCTCCAATTTTACTGCTATCGACTTGATGCTTTGTGTCAAAACTTACTTACTGGTCACTAACTATCTCACATGAAATCTGAGTTTGTGATAACTGGCATTTCGGTCACCAGAAACTCAGCAAGAAAAAAATCACCGTCATTTACGTCGCCATCAGCGTGACCACCGTCAAAATCGTCAGTAGCAGCACCACTTCGACTTTTATCCCCACTATCGGTATATCGATCGTCATCATCATCATCAGCTTACTCATTCAAATGGTTTTACCCACGAGCGTCATCAAAAACAGAGGAATCCCTATTCTTCTCAACAGTGACAACAACCTATACATCAGAATCATGATCATTATCAACTTTCTCACCAAACGGGATCATGTGAAATATCAACATCATCACCACAATCACCACATCATCTTCCTAGTCGTTGTCATCATGATCTTAAACAACGTTCTTTTTACCACGGTCTACTGTCGTAACTTGTGCTGTTATTTTCAATCAGTTGCAAAAGATTTGGAACCGACTGAGAAGTCACCGTTTTAGAATAGCTTGATAAAAAAGCTACCGATTGTTCATCAAGCTCTTCTGAAACAGTGTGCTGTCCGTTGTTTTCGCCTCCGCGCTCAGACAAGGCAACAATAACTTCTGCGTACTAAATCATTTTTTTGGGTTCTGATCGCTACTCAGATGAGACCAGGATACCGTGTTTACCAAAGCGACAGTGATTAACCAATATAGAAAAGTTTTATGTCCTGTTCTAAGAGAGGAATATTTGTTCAGTAAACCAAATTAACATGGATTTGAGATTGCACACAAAGACAGAGAGCAGGGGAAGCAAAATAGGTTGCCTAAATGCTGAGTGTTATATGTGGATTACAAAGCCTGCATATTTCCTTCAGAGTAAAACTGTAACGACACTATGCTGTCCCTGTACCTACTGTACTGGTGTAGTCTTGGGAAACTGCCGTTGTGTGTCGTTGAAATCAAACACAGAATCAATCAAGTGTGCTAACGATGCAGAAGGATTCCAAAACGAAAGAAATCTTTAATAATAATCAGCATCACCAATAAAAACAATACGGTCATTCTGCTACTTAATGGTGCTCCCACAAGTGCGTCAGGTAAGCCATTGTTCGGTACTTTTACAAACCCTTCTTATACATACAAAAATCCCCGTCGTTCTCAACAGTGGGCAACTTTCCCACCACCAGCGCATTGGTTGAACAACACAATTGTTGGTTTGGTGAGCAAGTCAGCCCAAAAATTGAGCGACATGGGTGGAGATAGATCAGACAACTTGAATATGCAGCTTTGCGTCTAATTAGTTGCTTGTACACAATACCACTCTTGTTGTCGACAATGTATTTAGGATTGTCCAAACAAGCAAAAAAACAAACCACTTGGATGTGACTACTTCAACTGTTCATGTTACTGTTGGTGTCACAGTCGATGAACCAGGAACATTATTGCAATGAGGCGGGAGCTGAAGTAATGGCACTGAGGGTAATAGAGAAATTCATGGTAAAAAGAGAGGCAGCCGTCCAATTAGCGAGGTCTGTATTCCAGAATTAGACCATTATTGCTTCTTTGAAGAATAGTTATGTTGGATTGTCAGGGACCACAAAACTTGCATTTGATATAAGTTTTTCAGAAAAACTATATTCCTGAACATTGTTTCATAGTACCCGCAACCTCCTGGGAGCCCCCAAACTCCATTTAATGCCGATCAGAGAGACTTGGATCAAGAGCAGACAGAGCAAGGCCGTTGTACTTGCACTCATTCACTTGTTGCAACAAAGCTCTTGTATTCGTTGTCAGCGTGTCTTTTTTAGCACTAGGCACTGGAGCGGATACGGCAGTCAGATATAACAAGTTGGCGCAGCCCGAACCCACGGAACCATGACAATAACTGCAGAAGCTTTGAAGGACATTCCTCTGCAGTAACAAAGTCGGCCTGAAGGGGCACAACTGCGTTTGGTGGAAACCTTGATACAACAGCCATTAAATTTTACTCCAGATGCAAAATCAGTCTACTCAATCGCCAACAGCATCACGGGGTTCTAATATGACCCTGATGTTGATCAAGCCATTACAAATATATTTTCAAAGACGAACTGATGCACAAAAATGATGTCTGGAGAGTGCGATCAGAACCCTGCAAAGCTCCTAACAATTTTCGTGACCGTTCGTCTTTATTATTTGCTACCAGTGTCTGAAACAAGTGGAAAAGGAATCTGAAGACTATATCGCTTATGCCGGTAAAGTCAACCTTGAATGAGAACAATTCAAGTCAAAACTTCAGTCACATTCAGAAAGTAATATCAGAGCAAGGTTACTGGACAAGGTTGTACAAACTTCCGAGGTAACGCTGCCGTCTATTACCCACTAGTGCCAGCGCCCCTTGAATCTCGAACATGACATGGCCATGTTGGAGAGACCACTATTCGATTTTGCTTTCAATATTGCCAAGACGGCAAATTCGAAAGGAGCGAAGTCTCTGTCGGTATGCTGGCAATGTGATGAATGACATCTTGTGCGACTGTGTCCGTATGAAAAGCATACATTTTCAGTGGGGTACAAGGAAGGCCAATGCCTGACGTAGAAATCTAGTCGAAGATGCAGCCAAATCCGTAGGTCACGATGGATACGGAGCCAGCCAGAGTATGGTACGATCAGAGCAAACGGAAACACAATTCCGTTGCGGATTCATCAGGCTTCTGTTATTACGACTGTTTCCCAGCGCACCTGGAGGAAAATCGGATCACCAAAATTCAGACCAACGATGAACACCACCAAAAATGCTTCAAGAGATAAACTCCAATTGCTTGGTGAATTTGATTATGAGATGTGGTACTGTCCATCTTGTTGCTTGTGAGCTTAGTCTCCTAGGTATAGACTGGATCGACCACCTGCATGTTTGAACGTTATCCATCGAGAACTTATGCATATAAAACCAACTCAAATCTTGAGTGTCTGGGGCCAAAACCCAGTCGTTGCCATGATTTTACGACTACCACAGAATATGACGTTTTCAGCAACGGACATGAATGTCGCTCTTAAGCAAAAGTGGTGCTTCATCTGCGCTCTGACATCCATCCAATTTTCAGACTCAAAATGCCAGTGCCGTAAGCGGCACCGAACTCAAACGCCTTGTATATCCCGGAGTGCCGAAACCGGTGAGTCACTCCTCACCGGTTGCGCTAATCTTGGTTGTCAAAAGCCAAAAGGTGCCGTACGTAACTATGCTGAATACTCTACAGGTCTGAATAATGCCGTGCTCAATCATCATTGTCCATTGACGTTATCTGACGATGGCTCTGAGTATTTCGCAAAGTTGGATCTCTCAGAAGCTTATTTGCAAGTTAAAATCGCAGAGGAGTCCTGACATCTTTTGAGGAATAATGCGCACAGTGGCCTATTCCTGTGTACTCGATTGCCGTTCGGAGTGAAAACTGCGCCAGGAATCTTCCAGCACATTACGGAAATGATGCTGTGTGATCTGATCGGAGTTGCCGCGTGCCTTGACGACATCAACGTTGTGGATGCCTGTTGAATGCTGTCCTTCAACGGATAACTGCCTATGAACCTGGCTAAAGGAGGAAAAACCTGAGTTTTTTTGTGTTCTTTCAAGTACCTTGGTTTTATTATGGTCGTCGACCCAAGGCGCTAAATATTGACGTGATGGCGAGAATGCCCCAACCACCGAATGTTGTTGAACTCAAGTCTCTATCAGCTTGATTAGCTCTACAGCACCTTTTTGCCAATTATGCATCGTTTGCGCGAACATACCACCTTAGCTATATATGGTTCCAAGAAAGGTATTCCAGTCCAAGCCGCCAAATGCCTCCAGCGACGAGGCATGATTCTGCTGCAAATTCATCATAAAGTATGCTTCAGCCTTGGATCAAGATCGAACAGTGACCTAAAATAATACAGCGCGAGGCCATTGTACTTGGCCACGGTCGATTAATTGCAATAAAGCTGTCACCTTCCTCATCGGTTAGTCTTTTTTCGGTACTAGGTACTGTTGCAGGAGAGAAGCAAAATGTAACAGTTATAACACCACCGCCTCTAGAAGATTATTTCCGGATTTTCACAAGGAGGCAGACCTTACCCATCAATTTACATAGCTTCACATCAGCATGCAGCTGTTCAGAACGAGCAATAACATTCACAGACCAAAACATGTGTCCCAGTTCAGAAAAATTACACAGCTCACCCATTGCATAGCATAATCGGCAAAGCCCGACACATAGTTGCCTACTAACGAAATGCTAGTAATATGGTGGTATCGCAGGTTACAATGGTGCAGTTTACCATACTGGGAAGGATAATCTCTGTGAGCTCTGCTGCCCATCTGACACCCAATCTGATACTTCTTTATTCTGTTTGGGCCCTCCTACTTAAGTCCACTAATTTACTTTCTTGCAAACTTGCCATCACTCTAAGGACTTTCACAACACTTCTCGCACTTGCTGTATCCTGTCAAAGTTGACATTGATCAGGAGCCCGTCCGATGAGGCGCATCGCGGAGATGTCGCCAAACACACGTCTGCGAGGTAGACGAATAATAACCACTTCCACTAATTTTTTGAAACCTGTCTTGCAGTGTCTCCCAATATCAAATAAAAGGTCATAGTAGTGGTCGGGACATTGAATACCATCAAAATTATGAAGTAATTAACATAATAGCTTTCGAAACATGGTAGTAATAATAACAGGAATAAGTGGTTGCGTTAACCAGCAGAAATTTCGCTCGATGAGTTTTTTTTATTCAGAAAAGGCGCTTCGGCTTACGATAATCCTTAGAGAGTACATAAGTGCATGAATACTGTGAGCATTGGTCACGGACATATTCAAACACTTTTACGTCAGTCATTTGCCAGGTCAATCTGTTTTGTAATGGGTGTAGTGAGCCTATTCGCCAGGCAGTGGTATGTGCAGGTGTGTGCTCGCATTTGCCCGTGTAACTGCTTCTACTAAGCGCATCTGCTCTCCGTTTTGCTAGGTCTGCTCTATCCCAGCATTACACCCGTATCGTCGCATCGATAACCAGAATCACCACCTCGATCTCGTAAGCGATAATCACAACTTCGGCGAGCCACTAATCTTCTCATCGTTATCTAATGTACGCGGCTCGAGACTGTACTCATTAACTTAGTAGCAATAGTGTGTCAGAATGTTTTTGTGGGATTGTGAGACTTTGAAACGGGTTTGATAGTCCTGAGACTAATGATATTGTCGTAAGAAATTATATCCGTTGACATAGAACGGACGGTAAGATTGAACAGGTAAATGAATGAGTAGTAGATAGGTAGCACAGTTGCCAGAGCTGTCAATACCCTTTTAACCAACGGCTTTATTTTAAAAACATTACAATAGCATACTACTAACGGTTGATTAGTAGCTGATCTTAGTGAGACATTGGATGCGCCAGGCAGATTCTGCAGTTTAGAATAAAAAAAATCTCGTGATGGATGAAGTTCCTTGAGCTTTTCAAATGCATCCAAGCTCTCCACCGGGCAGATTTCTACGTTTACAAGTGCCACTCTCTTAGTGAAAGTTGTCGTTCCTAGGAAAGCAGAATCTCAGGCGATCAGCCGGATATCACCGGACATTGTCATCTGATATTCAGGTCCGAATTTCAACCGCTTTCCTTCAGTACCATTGGGCTACCGATTGCATGGGTACCGATTTACGTTGGTTCCGTTTGATCACGCGTTTCGACAGCATGTGGATCGTTGAGGACTAGCCATGTTTCCCTTAATTTGACAGTTCATACTGTTAGCTGCAATATTAAGCCACCATCGATCGCTTATTAATGCTGAACGGAATATTCAACCATTTACTCGCTCCAGGAGTAAGTCTTGAGTGCTGCAACTCTGCCAGTCACACACGCAAAACGTTGTATAAATAGGCCTCAGTTTCAGGATAACTTGAAAATCCGCTGCAGCAAACTAACTTAGGTAAATTTGATGCCAGACGAAAGTACAGTCGGAGGAGCAACGAGATCTGAGGAAATCGTCTGAGTGAAATTTTCCAGAGACAAATCCCGAGAGCTTTTCCTGTTAACTTACCACTATTGTTGATATAGTTATTTCGCTGTACCACATGAACGTTTCGATGGGCATTAAAAAGTGTTTACCTATCGTGATTTTCCTTTTTAAGGGAACAGGTCGCACAAGGAACGGTTGAATGAAACTCAGCTTAAACAAGTACTGGACACTGCAAAACGCACTGCCTATTATTCTGAAATAAAATGCTATCCACTGCGTATACAGTTATTCTAGTTGATGAACAAATAACATCTTAAGGGCTTGAGCGAATTTATTGTCCCAAAGATCACTGGGTGACCTAGTTTCATCGATTACGCTACAGTATTAAAGAATGAGTTGTATCCTATTGATTGAGTATCCGATATATTGTGGTTGCCTTGCCAACCCATCAGACGCATTGATACCTGACTAATACTTCCGACCTGAACTCACCGGTCTTATGGCATTGTGAGGCTATCTGAACACTTTCATGCATTATGCTGCGTTAGCAGAGCAGCTGATTCTAAGCACTGGTCAGGTAACAAAAGCACATCATCCATAGGTTTTGCAGCACCCGATGTCCACCCTATGGGAACACTATTTCTGATTAAGATGAATTTTTGATCAGAACACACTCGTCCGTTGTGTTCTATATACGCTTCTGAAATTTTATCCATACCTTCCGGAGGTATGGTCACTGCGGCATGGTAACGACGTTTACTCATCAAGTCACACCATGTGCGATTACAGACTATCCTCTTTGCATCCGTTTTCGGGACAGTGCACAGAGACGCACCACGTAAATTTACTGCAAAAAGCTGCCTTTTTTTCAAACGACTTCACTCCCAACCCTACTTTTTAGGCAACAACGAAGCCAGTGACACGTTAAATGTACCTTGCTCACTGTACAAAGCTGTGAGAAAATGTGTGCAAGCTAATTTCCAAGCTAAAATTTACCAACCCGGGTGAATATTCTAAACCAGCCAAGGTCAAGAAAACATACTTTGATGTCTCGAATATCGTACCAAATGCAAAATGAGGCGTTCTTTGTGTAGCACATTCATTTAAGGAATAGCATAAACAAAAGATTCATTGGAGTGATTTTTAAATGGGAGGCTTTGAAGCTGCAATATAACCCAGATTTGTCCGTTTTCCTCAATCGTGCAGTCCAATGTTCATGTACAGCACAAGGTCTATAATACCACGGGGATTATTTTTCCTGATAGACCCTAACAACAGCGAAACCGGTAGTAAAGCGTAGTTTTGCAAAAAAAACTGTCTTTTTCTTGGTTGCCACGACAGTTTACCAGCATCATTCATTTTGGAACACGTAGGAGGACTTCATCCCACCGTCACTATTCTATTAGGGAGGGTGTGCGTCTACTCACGCAAATAAGCACAGGTAAATCTGCAAGTTTGTCGCGGAGGAACACTGACTAACCCTGCTTCTGTATCGCCCAATGACTCAACCCGTTATCAAGTACAGCAAATCGTTTTGATAAATACAAACTGTTAACTAGTAAAATGTGAGAACGTGGGACAGACTAAAGCCTCAGTTTTAAAGTTCATTGACAGCTAGTCTCCTAACGTTTGACAGGGCGAGTATCACAAGTGACAAGTTTGGTCAACAAAGGGCTTGACACTAGGAATTTCACCGTAGGTAATGACCACTGAAATACTGTAGTCGCCCAAAGGAGACCGGGAGTAAATGGCTCAAAAATGAGGAGGGATGAATGGGTGGCAAAGAAATGCAGACTGATTACATGTCCACGGAATGGGTGCAACTTCCTACCTAGCCCAGAAGACTTCGTAGCGTAAGCCAATTGTTTTGCCGGTTTATTCATCCCTGCAAGAATAAATGTAGTCTAGATAAGATAATAATAGCAATGAGAGTATAAAATGCATTCGTAAATTCAAAATGAATTCCACTAAAACGTTGACTCAAGAAACATCCAGCAGTCTAATTAAACCTGGGGCCCGTTTGATCTCTGACGACAGAAGACCGCCTTAGAAGATCACGGTACACGTTCAGTTCATGTGTGCGGTTAGTTTTTCGTCAACCATAACCTCACATGGCTGTCAATACTGAACAGGATGTATGACTCATTCTGTGCATACACCGTTCTCAAAAATCCTGCTTCGTACAAATACATCGATACAACTCATTTCAACAACTCAGAAAAAGGTAACTGAGAATCTAATACATTTGAGAGACAGTTCGCCAATCAAAGTTCTGCTCTGCTGCTACACGACTTTGTTGATAATCAAAAGTACTCATAATGTTGAAGAAAATTCTGAATGGCTCACTATCACCTCCGACATTTGTAGGGTTCATCAGGCAAGAATAGTCCCGGAATTCCCATCGTTTTAAACGAAAAGCTGTGAACAAGAGTTGCAAGTGAATTCCAACCTAGTTCCCAATCAACACTAACTTGACTTTTTATTCCCTTCTATAAAGATCGCAAGCAAGTGATCTTTTCTTAAATGATTTTGTCTGGTTATAGCCAGTCTATCGGTAGATCAGTGCTTGTTCTACCTTCCTTTCTACACATGCAACAGCACTGCGGATGAAACCAACAAACTTTTCTGGGAACTACAGGAAATCTCTAGTGGAATGCATTCTAACGCTTAGTGCAGAGTCTAAACCTTCCCACAGTGTAACGGTTCCTGCGGAGAAACAGCATTTTAAGCTACACTAAAAATTTGTTAGCGTTATCGCAGCCTTTTCTGTCACGTTTATTTATGCGGATTGGATACTGGATCAACGGATTCAATCCCTTAAACATTTGGGCTGATAGCGCGCACACGGCGACTAGTAATTTTGAGTCACAAACTGCACACACGAACTCAGCATGTTGTTCTTCCTAGTTTGAACTTCCTGACATTATCCCAATCGCCATGGGAGATGATCCCAGACTATGTTTGTCACCAAGATATCATCTGCTAGTGCTCACGTCTCCATTCCGTTTTACTCTATTTCAGTCCAACTTATCATGTTTCCCCTACATCGGCTAAGCAGTAGCGACTAATGGTTATGTGCGATTTTCAAAAATTGGGAAGAGATTGAAGATGATATACTGATTCAGTTCGGATTTCTGTCATCGTTAGAAGGTACAGATGAGACTGTTTTTGATGAAATTGATGGACCGCTTCCAACTACTTACATGCTAGGTTTGTCTAAACAGCCGTAAGTTCTGGAATAGTTGCTTCTTCTACCGCGAGTGTCCGAAGCCTAGCCTGCCTGTGCTTGCGGAGAGGAAATTTATGCTCCCGATTTGAACGCGAAATTTTCTTCAGAAGACCAAATGTATTCTTCCGCCTGCTACTTTTAGAGCATGTTACAGGTACAGGATTTTTAACATACGCATTTTTAAACTGACGTCGCTTCCTGGCTCATGTACGATTTACATAAATAAACGGCGCATATGTACGCAAATGAGAATTCCAAGTTCGGATATTTACCCTCAAAGATGATTTACTTAGGCAAGCATAGACATTTGCAAGTTAATTCGCTGGTGAATTTGGATATTTTGTTGCACAGCCCTGAAACCGAAAGCTTACCCGGCTTCACCCATCCACTAACAAGTGACTTGCAATTGCTCGAGGTCCAGAAATTACGGGCCTTCTAAAAAGGAAAATGAGAACGAGTGCAAAATTCACTTTGGAAAGTTACAGCGAAGACATTGTATGCTTCCTTAGTAGTTGGTACCTATTTACTCCAACCACGAATTCCCAGAGTATATTTACGCATCCTGACAAACGACCGCATCAGAATTTCCACAATAATGATACAAGTGGAAAGAAGCTAGCGGTTGATTGAGCAATCCTGCCAAAAGTCTACAGTGAGATGGGTAAGTAACTGAATTAGCGCAGCTCAGGAGCTTAATGCAGTTCATTACTAAAAATCATCAAGAACGCCTCCCGAAAATGATGGACAGAGAGACAAATAAGCCAGAAACTATCATTTCAGAAGAGCTTGGTAAACAATCGGTAGTTTTTATTTGGGCAACGTTTCGCTTTTGACACAAAAGCTTCATCAGGCCAAGCTTTTGTGTCAAAAGCGAAACGTTGCCCAAATAAAAACTACCGATTGTTTACCAAGCTCTTCTGAAATGATAGTTTCTGGCTTATTTGTCTCTCTGTCCATCATTTTCGGGAGGCGTTCTTGATGATTTTTAGTAATGAACTGCATTAAGCTCCTGAGCTGCGCTAATTCAGTTACTTACCCATCTCACTGTAGACCAGAAACTACTTTGAGTCTTTCCTATACTCTGCCTGCCAAAGATCTCTTCGGGGTCTGTCACACTTTACGAAGACGTCTTGTGATTTCTGAGCACCCCATTGGAACTAAGCAAAACACAAACAGCGTCTACCATACGCATACACAGAATATCCTGCTGACTACATGAACCGAAGATCCATGCAGCTTGACGTGGGGATCACGGGGATCACACAAAACGCAGACTTCATTCCAGTAAACTCAACTGAGCTTAAAATTAGTTAAACGCGGTTTACCAGTCACAATCCACACACTCAACACAAACACTCAAGTCGGTCAAGTAAGCTCTGGTCAGGACTTGCACGTGCGCACTGTATCAGCCTGGGAGGAGTCAACCTCAAGCCTATTCCGCCTGGATTAAGAAACCACACAAGTTACAGGACGATGAGGCCTACACACTCTTGGTCAAATCCACAAAAAAACAGTGTGAAATCACAATCAAGCAATCACTCATTTCGCTGAAATAATAACTGAACACCTAGCCCGCGGCATCCGAAAAGTAGTACTATCACACATTACCCCACAACCATGCATTTTAACCCCAAATTTTACACAAAACTCCCGCCAAAGACTGCCCAGTCCCGTGGTGATTAAGCGTCGCAGATATGAAGAATAATTCTTTAACCTAACGACTTTGTTGACAAAATACAAGAAATGAATATTTTGAATGGTCATTCCAGTAGATTAGAAAACTGTGCAAACAGTTCTGAACTTCCTCCACTCAGCCCTATTTTAGTGGATTTTTATTCCCAGCCTATATGATTCACTGCGAGGAGTTTGACAGGTATGTTGGGCGACTGATATATCCATTGTATGCTACGGTATACAATATTTCAGGATCAAGTTAGAGGTTTTGTATTAGTGTCTAGGGATAATATGTTTTGATTGCTGTATTATCGCATGGTACAGTACAATGATTATTACTCTGAAAAGGACATGTTCGAAACTTCTCTTTGCCTTGCCTGAATCTAGTGTGGGATTGCACAAAACTATCAGAAAATATCTGGTCAGTTACAACACTTACAACTCTGTTCGTCCACCATGAAAGAGGAATCACATTAATTGATTCGTTGACAAATTTCACCTTTGTACCTTTCCGCTTGTCTGGCATCATTTGGCAATGAATTCAAGGAATTTGGGTGCGAGCCTTTCCAACAAATCCACCATCATGCTTTTCGCATTAGTTGTGCCGAACAACGGACCTGATCCGTGTCCCCAACAGTTGTTCACAAAATATCGCCCTGACTAGCGGACTGGAGTACAGCGTGGTTACCAAGACATCTTGGTTCGCTCCCCCTCAGATGTTAAAAGTCCCCCCTTTCTTGGTTGTCAGATTTGACGTTTCTGACGCGGACTAATTAAAATTGTGTCAGTGTGCGGTGCACGCGATCGTCAAAGCACGAAACGAACGCAACACATGTTTTCTCACTGTACATTAGATTTGTCCAACAGTAATCTGATTGGATGGCAATTACAAGATGTGTTATGTTCCTAAAATGTAGACAGTCTATGACAAGACTAAATATATTATTCGTGTGCTTCAAAAAAGTCTCCAGACTGTCCTGAATGTTGTGTGTATTACCACGCCTTATTATTTATGTAGCATGATTTTCAAATACAACACAACGATTTGACCTGTTGTACTATATCGTGCAACTCTGTAGATGAGTACACCCCCAGTGGAACAAAAGAGATTACCTAGTCTGACCGAAAAAGCTCATTAACTGGGCTGTTTTAAAAAAAGGGGTTCAATTTTTAAAAAGTCAGTTAGGGCAAGCACTCATTAAGATCCTCCTTTTAGCACCCTAACTCTGTACATGGTGTCGGTAAAGAATTTTCTGTCACAACCGATCGGCTGGGATAAAGTTTATGTAAGTTTGAGTGAGTTATAACATCTGGTTCTCCTGGTTCTCCTCACTTGTTGGGCATTTTGAGTGCCTTCTGAAAAGGCGAATTGTTGCCGCATCACGGGGAATGGATATATGAATTTCGATCATTTTCGATTACTCCGTATATTGCCATTTATAGTTTTTGAAGCGTAGGTGAATGACACAGACAGGTCACGTTTTCCCTGAAATAACCGACAGGGGTTAGTTGCTAATAATAAGTCACGATATAGATGCGGTCTTAAATATCTCAGGGTAAAAACAATAACAAAATCCGATATCTAAAACAGCAGTTCAAGCAAGATAGCCTTTTCGATTTTGTTTTTATTGATGCTAAAATCACTCACTACTAAAGGCCCAAAGATTGGATCTTATGAGTCGGCATTTGGGGGGACAATATGTTAATGACAATGTAGTCTTCGGGGCATGGAGATGTTGTATATGACTGAAATCGGAGTTTGGATTCTTCGTTATATACTAGGAGGTTGACTGTTGAGGCCGAATTTCTGCGGAGAAGTACATGACCATCTAGATTGTCCCCAAAATCGCTGTCTGATTAAGAAACCAAAAAAATTCATTTTTTCGGGTTGTGTTCAAACCATTCATTGGAGCAATTCTGGTAACGAATGAACTTAATCGTAAGCAAACTCCATGTTGACTACCTCTCCAACCTCTTTACCAGCGCTGGGTGACCCATCTAAACATTATATCTCAAACATTGGTACAAAAGGTCCGACCATCTGCAGTTCGACTGAAGCATTGAAACTCGTAACTTGTAACTCAGCTCACATGTGTCATGTGTCATGTCCTAGTATATTCTCAGCAGATAAATTCTTGACGCAGTCGATCGGTGAAATGTAGCTACACAAATGCTGGTCAGATCTCAGTTTCATTTGACACATCTAATCAGCAACCACATAATTTATTTTAATGAGCAAACAACATCTCTAACTTTTTAGGTATTATAATAACCTATGTGACGTGTTCTTCACTCGGCGAAAATGTTCGAACGGATACCATTCCATGCGAACTGTTTTGTTAGCATTATTCACTTGTATTTATCTTGCAAGAATAGTTTGTGTCAGCGAATGGAAATGCAACGGTGTTATTTCATTTTACCGCATCAGCCGGGGTCAGCTTATGAAAAACCACCTGCAGTGAAATGTCAATTTTTCCAAGTTAAACTTTCCAATTTCTGTTGGCTACAGAATTGACAAATACCAACTAGCTCTCCTTGCTCCGAATCGCTCCTGTGATGGTTAGGTGCCTGTCCACGAGCAAATGCGTAGACAGAGCGCAGGATAGCGAGACAACCCACAAAGTTTGGTCCAACAGGTGTTCCGATTTCGCTGGTTAAAACATCTGTTGCTTTGTGAAATGTATCACGACACCGCTGGCCAACTATTTGGTAAATGCATCTGGTGCATACAGTTAGGGTAAAACTTTATCGCACAGAAAGCCAACCCGTGATCGACCACTGAAGACTGATAAGTCAATTTGGCATAAACTGAATGGTCAACCAACCAAAAACCAACAATTTCCTGTATTTCAAATCCTAATTTATTTGCCCCTTAAGCATATCATCTTAAATTAACAATACAGTTGAAACTTAGGAGTCTACTTTTTTACAAGTTTTGCTTAGGTTACTCGACTCTTGGCTACTGCTGGCACAGCAAAAGTCACGTCGATAAGGCGAGTTTTTGCGAAAGAAATTTTTGTTTTGGCAGGATTAATTTAACATACAATAAATCAGCATTTTTGGGCAGTCTGCATTCCTTTAGCAAAGACTGTATCAGCGCGATCGATTAAAATATAAATACATTATCTGAAGCTTTATTGGAAATTAGGTGGACATTTCTAGAGATAGAGAAATGAAGACTAGATCTGAATAGAATCACATGAGGCAAAGCTGGAAAAATCTATAATCAGTTTGCAGATCCCCAAGTTTCTTCGCGAAAATAACGTAAGAGAAAAGCCAGTATTCACTGAGAATCGAATATTTTTATTAAGGAAACCCTACTGACCATCCTTAGCAAGGTGTCAGATTATCAAAATATGCTATGCGTTTTTGTGGGGCACGTTTCACGTTATAAATGCCAAAGGCATATCAATGCATTCAATGATTTTCAAAGTTGCAAATAAGAGGACTGTATCTTTCTAACATATTTGAAACAGAAACATAGCACGCATTTTGTAGAAAATCATATCTTTTGCGAATGCAGTAATCATAGAGGTTGTTTGAGGCGTCAGACTGCTCCGCGTTCACACTGAATGTTTCTCCCATTTCATACCCTCATATCGGACCTCGCCAATACATTGGGGAACATGCGATTTGTCTTTGGATTTTTCTCACCTTTAATGTTATGAGCAATGGAACCGAGTGCCTTCCACTTACATTTCGCTGGCGGCAAAATGTAATATTGATGTAATACAAAACCACTGTCCAGCTCGACTTCTTAGCCAACAGCCTGAAGTCTTTTCATGGCGGAACACCAGCCCTGGCTAATTCCTAAACTTCTCTCCGAATTTTGCAAGCTCTTCTTGAGAGTGACTTACATTCCATGAGGTTTATGCCAATAGGTATTGCACTTTGTTGTTATGATATGATGGTTGACCCTAGTTGCTCCGATTCAAGAAAATATACAAAAGTAAAAATCTTGTGGCTGAATGGGGATCTGCTTGAGTTTCACTCGCAAAGGCCGGGTTAAAATGTAATGTATCAAAACTCGTGATACCTTGGGACTGAAAAATCCCCGATGTGACCCATCAACACTACTGGTGTCAAATGAAATAGACCAGTATGAACCAGGAACGGTTTTCATCAGGTGATTCGGTTGCATGCCTTTAGGTGAAACACACAGACGAGATGGCAAAAACCTGCAAGTGTAAAGGGCCACAACAAAAACGACACTATACCGTGTGCCTATTAATCTTGCGGAAATGTGTAAAAAGTTCCATGACTTAGTCAAAAGTCTTCACAAATTATTTCGGGGTTCTCACTAACGAACTCTCCTAAAATTCAGAAGTGTGAGGAATACCTTTTTCCAGGTGTCTTATTGGGCAAGTGCTTTAAATGCAAACAAAAAAACTCGGCCAACGCAGCCCACATTTCCTATTAAAATGACTGTCCTGAAAAACGCCAAGATGTGATGGAAGGATCTAGGGAGCTAAATAATTCAATAACGGCCTTGTTCAGATCAGCGAAGACTGATGAACAGTATTGTCTGGCCGTTTCAGCTCAAACCACCATCAGAAAGTATTTTATCATCATGAAATTCACTCTAGCGATAAGCAGCTACTTTCTCACGTTCTGGTGGTTTTTTGACCTTCAAATTACTCCTGAACGTTTGAATACCCCTTTAGTTCTATGTAAGTATTTGGCAAACAAAGCTAAATTTATGTCGGCTGCAACGTCAAACGCAGATAATAATAAAAATATGTGATCCAAAATTCACAAAGACTGAAATGATCGCGCCGATTTGTCATACCCGCCAGATGAAGAATGTTCTGTTTTGAACCGCCCCTCCTGTGAGGTGGTCTATTCGGAATAAGGATGGGTAGATAGGATTATAACCCAAATCTTTTGACTGCATTTTACAATCAACTCTAAGTAGATTTTGTTCTGAAGCTGAATTCGGTCCGTGCGAAAAGTCGGTGGGCCCTGTACACTTATTTCGTCTATACTTGTGAGCATCAGAGGTGTACATGG
The DNA here is from genome assembly GCF_000715545.1 of Opisthorchis viverrini. NCBI lineage: Eukaryota > Metazoa > Platyhelminthes > Trematoda > Opisthorchiida > Opisthorchiidae > Opisthorchis > Opisthorchis viverrini. Next base: position 184,583 of record NW_008751751.1, on the reverse strand, counting down.
CACGGATCTTCTGAGAGACTGGAACCAACTACCTATTTTCTATTTGCTTAATATTCGACTAAGTTGGCTAAAAGCTAATGTCCATCAATGCGACTGACCCGTACCACAAACATTTGCTTAGTAGTCACGGAATTCACAGTGCGTTATTACATGTTGACTGGCCCCTCGGAAGTAAGAGTAACTCACACGACGCGTGAGTCTCCTACTCTAAAATTACTCATCCGAGGACCATGTGATATGATTCTTGAAAGTGAATGGTGTCATATCCTGTTTTGGTGTGAGGTATCACACTGCTGATCAACTGATCTTGACCGAACGGTTTGGACCTCAACTACTAGTGGGCAGAATATCTTATTTGGATCGTTGTGACGCATGCTGCTCATAATTCCCAATAAGGGAACAGAAGCTGTATAGTTTTCCTCGGCCCTCTTGTATAGATTAATTTCACTTATTGAAGGAAATCTTGATCTGAATTTACGGATCTTCGGAGGCTATCAGCAACGCTGAGGAACTAACATGAGCAACTAAACGGATTTAAATGGGCTCGATTAAGAACACAGCAACCGGGAATGGGTAGCCAAACGATGTTTTCAAATTGCTAAAAAAATTTTCATCGAATTATTACCACTCTGCTTTTGCTATATGAATGAAACGCTTTTAAACAGAAAACGTCTTCTATTCGCAGAAAAACATGGTGCGCACTCGGCTTTTGAGAAAAGCAGTCGGATTATCTGTAGCGAACGGCTTTTAGGAAGAGCGATAGCATTTACAGAGTTAAAATTGTTCAGAAAATGTTCTTAGCACGTGCTTGTTAGAACCCAACTAATTTCACACGTTAGGTGTCAGTGTCACGACATTTTGCCTGCAGTGGCTAATACACTTTCTGGCGCCATGCGTCTGTGTACAAAAGTGACTGTCACTATTTTCTGTTATGTTTCTGCTTCGAATACGTCTGCCAACCAGTGCGCACTATGTGCTTCCCGTGCTTCCAGTTTGTGTTTCGTCGGTCGGATAAGGGGAAAGTTTCAATGGATATGTAAGTTCAGGCTCCAGGTGCGAATGACCGGGAGAGGATTTCCCGTACCAACATTCTTTCTTTACTTGTCACCGACTTCTGTACAGGGTAGACGGCGCCAACACCCAATTACAGAACCATGTCATCAATCAAACTAGACATGTCGTATTTCAAAATACATACTCGTAATGAATGCTAAATAATAACAACCATGTTGTGGTGAAAAAACGTCTTTGTATCGTTCAGTTCAAGACATCTTAGAATTTTCTGTCTTGCTGCAGAGTCCAATATGTGAGGTGAAAATATTTTGTTCTTATTCGTGTGTTGCCAACTGTTACAAAAGCAGAAAATAATTCGGAATCCATAGCATATTTTAAGGCACTGGAGCCGTTTTCCTTCTAAATTAAATGTATGAATTTTTAGATTATTGTCTTGAAGTCGCCATGCTTCTGTTTTTCGGGATTGGAAAAGCACATGAGAAAAAATATGCAACCGAGTTTAAGGAAGAATAACTGGACATTGAGCCTCTGTCAGTATTATACATTTAACTATGCTTCGACCAAACTATTCTACTTATTGAAACAATCTAATTACGACGAATTTAACCCCTAAGCTGGATAATACTATGTGTGCCCACGTTGTCCTGTTTAGTAAGATAGAAGTTAGTTGGAACCACTGACCGGTGGGTCGCGTGTCCAATCCCTCTGCGCTGTTCTGTTTCGTCCCACTGTGGTACAATTCCTGGTATGGCTAAGCTTTTCGGAACCAGAGTGTATATTTACACTGGCATTTTAGCGTTTTGCCTAATTTGGTTCTAGAGGCGCAACAGACGGTTGTTCGGAGAAGAATGTGATTTCAGGAAGGCCTGAAAACTCGGTTAAGGTTGTACCATTTACTGGATAGTCAGATTATATGTGATAAGGTGGCTTGTTTTATGCCTGGAGCAACTGCGAGTAAAAGTCGAAGGTGTAGTTGTCTGAGAATTGGCACAATAATTATTTATTACAATTCATTGAGTCCTCAACATACAACCCAATTCTGTTTGCGGACAAGTAAACTGTGAAGCGGTTCTCAGCTTTCAGACCACGTCCGAATAGAGCTGCATTATCATACAGCGTTGTTTTCAGTGGTCCAGTTCGTCACCTTCAACAGAGACGCACAAATGTGGATATCAAAATCACTGTTGTTGAAAATGCCCTGCCTTTTCAAAATAGCCAGTTGCGAACATCCTTCCAGTCCTGTAAAATAAGTTTTTGATGAGGCCCTGCATGATCTTCATCAAAGAGAGATAAACATAAGCTAAATTACCGGAATCGCCTGTTATAATGTCCAATCTGAAGCTCTCCTAAGAAAGTTATTGATTCCTCACTGGCCGCCAAATGTTGGATGAGTTACGTTTTTGAGCTGAAACACCAATAGCAAAAAGGAAATCCGTTGGAATATCCGTAATAAGTGTGTTGGTACCTGTATGCTCCCGTAGCTCGAATCTTGAATGAATGACAAATCGTAATCTGAGGAACAGTACAGCTGTATTTGACTTTGCAGTTTAATAAGCAAGCTGCTTAGCGTATGAACACGGCCAACTGAAAGTCTTCCCACATGATGCCTTTTCCAACGAATCCTGTATGTATTTCTTACCCTGACTAAAACCACCTGTGATAAAGCTGACGCGTTTTTCCGAATTGCCAGTTCCCTTCTTCTTCTTCAGTGCTTACGGGACTCAGCATGTGTTACTAAACCGAGCACTCCAATCTTGTGGAACGTGGCGAAAAAACGGCAACAATTTCGCCGTGTAGCCCGCCGCTTGCGCTCGTCTGAAGTGAGACGATAATAAACCTCGGCTGATGCGGCTAGTTGAATTACCATGTGGATTACTTTTCACCACCCTTTGTCTGACCTCTGTTGCGAAGTTTCTGAATTTCATGTCTTTGTTCAGCCGGTGTCCCCAGCTGATTTAGACTTAATTACTTTGGCGCCAAGGCTGACATAAAAAGAGTTGGTTGGATTATTGGTTGTTCCATACCAAAGTGTTTTGCCTAGGGCAAAAAATGAACAGACGATTGTGTCAGCTGCATAGGTCAGACACGGGGAATGTGTTGTAAATGATGGTAATGAGACTTATGTCGAAAAAGCATGGATTCCGTTCACGTTAGCTGATTGATAAGAAAAATAACAGTAGATCTTGTCGTTATGGCTACAATAAAAAGATTATGACTTGCTCTTTGAAGTCAGTGGTCAGGAAAAAGGGACACCTCAAGAGACTGGTAATTTCAGTCAATAAATGATGTGTAATAAGTATTTGGGGTGATAATCAGAGTGTAAACACCATACAACTCAGAACATTCGTGCATTTTGATAGAAACGCGGCCAAACATTTTCATGTTATTTAATTTCAAACGACAAGTAATCTTGATGTACCGGATATGGAGTCGGAAGAAGTCTGAAAATTCATAGTTTCGTGTGCAGGCGAAAGTCCGCATCAACCGGATTCACCTTTGTAAATAGAAATATCTTGCTATTTACCCGAAATTTTCTTAATTTAGGTTTAGGTCAAACTGTATTTCGTTGTCATCCATATTTATTGATGAGTTACACTACGGGTAAAAGGTAGCAAAGGAGACCAAAAACCACTAACTTTTGAGCTCACGGAGTTGGTCTGCGTTTGAGCAATCGGACAACCAACATAGGTTAAGTTTGCTAAGGTAGTCAGTCTATTCAGAGGTAGGTAGAACATGAATAAACCACGCGGGTTTACGGGTACGACATCTCCAATGAAATATTAGTGTTCACCAGTATTGTATCGATGGTGCTTCTCCCACATGTTGAGTGCTGCTATATGGGAAGTCGGCAGATGTCCGAGTACGCTGGCTTTCTGCAAGTTGTACTCGCGTATTTAGGGGCAAATTATGAAGCCGATATTAATGGGAACAAAATGTATTTACGTTGAATTTCAACTCTACGATGTGACCAGCGCCTTCATTTAAAACAGTGGAACATTTTCATTATACAGCGCTCTCATTTAGAAGTGAAGTAAAATGATACAGAAAAGTGTCCGACCAAACTGTTGAAGTAAGTGAGCTCATTATTTCGGTTGGACGAGAAAAAAGCACAGGGTGGACCTATGAAGTACACCCGTCTGTAAGTTATACAGATATTGAAGGGTGTTCTAACTGAATCACGCCTGAACCTCTTGTTTGCCTTGTTCTCCAGTTGACTGTGTTGCCAAAGTCTGCCACACGTTTCAGGTGCAATGATATTACAGATACCGCAACACTTTGTAATCAACTGAACACCATAATCTTAAGGTTGCTAGAAACTTCTGGATAATTCACCACCAGTTTTGTCCTATTTTGCGTTCAGTGAGTAGGTGAATTTCCCGATTAGCCGTCAACCTTAAGTTTTGTTGGGACACCACATTTACGCTACTTGAAGAAATAAAATCATTTTCGAATTAATTTTGTTTCGCTGAGCGAATCCAGCTGAATCTTGTTTGCGGTACTATTCAATTTACTTAGGATCCATTCAACACGTTATTTGGGATATCGCAGTATGTCATCATCGAGTAGAACATTCACGTGTCTAAATATTCTTCGACAGCGCACGACCGGTTTAGCCCTTCTTGGGGTTCATCAGATGGGCGTTATCCCAGAATTCCCGTTAACCTTATGCCCTGCGTAAGCAGGGAACTATGCGCCGCTGATAAAATGCACGCATTTGCACATTTCATTCCGAGACGCAACTTGATTTCATTATGCCAATGCGATTCGCACGAATATTCGGTTAGAACAACCAAATTGGCAAGTGAATGTATTTTGCCACTTGCTCACAGACAGCGCACACCGGTTTAGCCCTTCTTGGGGTTCATCAGATGGGCGTTATCCCAGAATTCCCGTTAACCTTATGCCCTGCGTAAGCAGGGAACTATGCGCCGCTGATAAAATGCACGCATTTGCACATTTCATTCCGAGACGCAACTTGATTTCATTATGCCAATGCGATTCGCACGAATATTCGGTTAGAACAACCAAATTGGCAAGTGAATGTATTTTGCCACTTGCTCACAAATGGATGTTCAGCAATGACATGAGGTGGGTAGAAAGTAAGGAACCACATTTATTAGGTGAGTTAAGTGGTAAAAACCAGTTTTGCGCTAGAAATTAGTTTTTTGGCAACCTTGTGAGTAGTGTGCTGCACAGTGGATTATATATATATTTTACAGACCGATGGGAAGAAAAGTTCTAGTTGTGGCCGCATGGGAAGTTAATAGTAAGGCGTTTATGTGGCATAATGATGCAAAACTGGGTATGTAAAATAACAGCTTGTCTAAGTCCTCCAATATAATAATATATATGGATGACTTTTGAGACATTCTGTGATAGCATCAAACCACTTCGTGCAAGACAAGAGAGATTTCCTCCTTAGTGTTTAGTTTCTGGAAGTCTGTTAGATATGTGAGTAGTGATTCCGATAATGGGGGGAGCTAGACATTTTTTTGGATTGCTAGTCATTTGTAGGAACAGATCGCATCAAAATGGTTTAACAAGTCGACTGAGGAAATCAGTGCGGCGAGTGTAATCAAAGTAGAACAAACGAACAAAGAGGCGTCGACAACCAAAAGGAATTAGGTACGACGGTGTTCGTAGCATCAGAAAATCTGCTCCTAAGCATTAGTTGGATTTCAAGCAGACTGATCTGATTCGACATGTAAGTTTTAACTAAATGTAGCAGCTGTTCTTGTCCGGCAATTTCTGATTTTTCGTGAGCATTGGAACAGATTCTCAGGGTAAAAATACAGAAGGACTAATCAAGAGACAGAGAGTGACAAGGCAAATGGGGCACAAATGCGTATGTAATTGGTAGATGTGTCTGATGTAAAACAACCACCAAGTGATGAATGATTGGTAGCTACTGCGAACTATTATTTTTCGGAGTTTAGGTCTGATAGAACTGAAATTGGGCCAACAAGTTTGCAAGACGGCAGAGTTGGTGGCTCAGTTTATTCAGTCATGGGTCTTCAACGATGTTCTCAGTAATTCATCAGAAGTTAAAAACATTGGTGTGTGACTATCTATCACTGTATAGCAGCTCAATAATAATGTAGATGCGAGTGGTGAACAAACATGGGCGACAGGTACATAAAATTGAACTTTGTGTGGCACAATATCTTGTGAACCCACTCTGTAGATCGGTGGCTTGGAGTTAAACCGCTTAGCAGGTGTTAGGCATTCAAAAATACAGTGTTCATCTCAGTGAACAACCTTCCAGCTTGCAATAAGTCTAAACGGCGATTAATGCACCGGATTAGAACAGCCTGTTTCACTCCGTTATTTCTACTTTAAAAGTTTCCATGTAAGTCGGTGTTAATTTTATTTCATGGAGTTATGCAGGGGAATAAAGCAGCGTAACCCAATCTGGCTGACAACTGGATCCAAAAGATCTGTTATTAGTGGTTTATTCATTCAGTTGCTTGATACAGGTCACTTGGATTATTCTACCAATGTTTTCCGAATACTGTACCAAGCACCTACTAACCTACTAAGATCCGTTCATTATCACAGCTGAGGCAATCACAATTCGTTCATGCACACCGAGTTTGTCCACTCGGAAAGCGTTTGAACGCACAATGGGTCTTCCATGGTCCGGTTACGTGACCACTGCCAACTTAGGCTAAGCAATCATGAAGTGGACAGCTTTCACACTTTACCCGCTGTCTCCGACTTACTTTTGTCAAATGTGTGTGGATCACTCGCCTTTAGTTTGTTGGATCCCTAACTGGTGTTGATCAATAGTGAAGATCGCGGAAAGAGTAATGATCGTCAATTTGTGTTCTTACTTATGCGTTGTAATTGAGTTAGTGTTGATCGAAGATACCACTGAATCCAAGGCAAATAATTCATATGTAGTGTCAGATTGAGGTTTGGCGGTGCAAACTGACTTGTATGTCAAGGTTTGAAGCCCAATAGTTTCTATTCACTGAGATAATTTGCCAGAATTCAAATGTAGACCACTGTTGACAAAATGTGACTTGTTATTCGCAAGGAAGTTATTAGATAGCTGCGGTTGCATTCTGAGACAATAAGTTCCCCCTTGCGACAGGAACATTTCTCAACCTCGGACAACCTATTTTGAATCTTACTGGATCCGTCTGTTTACTCTATTGATACGTATGAGGAGGTAACCTATTCAGTCCATGTGTCCAATCCCGTTTTGTAAGGATGATACATTGGTGATCCTGTTTTGGCAGCATCGGGAAACTTGATGACTTCCATGAAATCATGGGCAATTGGTCACCAGCGGTCTTAACATTACATATACAGCTGGGTTACCGGATAGGCCACTCAGAGACTAGACACTGCTCACTGTTGTACTTAACTTCCAGTAACTGAGTGGTCCATTATCCACTTCTGTTTGTTGTCCAAGTGTAACCATGCATGCGACTTACCACAGCATTAATTATCACTTCCTCTTTAAAATTTGGAGAAGTGTGTCGCTTCCGGTGCTTGGCACAGGGCTATATGTGCAAGATTTTACTCGTCGTATCCGGTGAAGTCAGACAACATCAGACTCTTATCTAAGATTTTTTGTGTGATAGAGCAGGAGAATACAAATACTGATGAACTCTTCATGCACAGTGGACCACGAAGAATTTGGAACCACAAGAAGCATCTACGCGTAACGCTTATGTAAGCTGAAAAGTGGATATGTACAGAACGCAATTGGGAAGTTTCGTATCCTTTTGTTTTCTTTCTTTTGATGACTGAAATGGCTTATGGCTCCAAAACCCAATTGATACGGCTTTTTCAAGGCTTCTCGTCAGAAATTCGTGAACCTACATGTCATCCGGTCGTGACAATTAATTCATAAAGTTGCTTCAAGCTCATCGACAACCCATCACTGAATTCATGCATTATCAAGCGTTTCGCGGTGGATTCAGTCGAGTTTGCGGTTGAAACCAGATTTTTTCGCAAATGAGAGTATCTAATGATATTCCGGTTGTGTAGAAGATTCGCTTCCTTGAAGTACTTTATCCTCTCTTGGAAGTCGAAGAGATCCAACTGGATCATACACCTCAGCGTACAAGGAAGAACCACATTCACTGACTGCATAACAAAAAGGCGAAGCTTCTGGATATGATATAATGTATAACGTATAATTGAATAATGAGGCCCCAGCTCGCACTGTAACGTCATAGGGCATAAGCCAACTGGTGGCTGGCAACATACCTTGACAAATTAGCTTGTTGATGTTGTTCTTTCGGGTTTACATTAGATCCCCAGACTCGACCAGTATAAAAGTCTTACCTAATGCAAACCACTCGTTCACATACATATGCGCAGTCGTTCGGTAGTCAAGCCATTTTTTAAAGGAAAATACATATCAAATGTATGTGTGCACAAAGACTTATAAAGATGCATGTGCATATATAATGATAAGAATATCAGACATGTACCTCCTTTGAGACTGCCTAGGTTGGTGGTCAATAGACAATGTGAATTGTATCTGCAACAGAACAATGCGAATTCGCATCCAAAATCGCAAAAGAAGAATACGCTACTGGTATATTCTGACGGTAGTAAGTGAGAGTAAACGTTGCTTTCTTAGTGAACTTTGAACCCATGTATGCAAAAAAGAGACTGAATTTTTACGTACGTATCTTTACATGACTTGCAGTCAGTACGAGAAACGTGTCATGATTTCACGATATTCAGCACTCGGTTAACAAACGGGGATAGTTCGAAGAGGAAAATATATTTAACACCTAAACGGGTGTTCAATATATTTGTTGAGGTTGATGAAGCAAAGGTTTGAGCTGCATAGAAACTGGAAGTGACTGAATTTCAGAAAGAGGGACACTAGCGCTACTCCCCTAATCAAAATTTGAAATATTTCAGTATTTTCAGATGATTTTAGCCGGAAGTATGGACAGTAGTATGCCAGTAGTGGATAATAATTCCCAGTTGTTGAAATGGAAGAGCAAAATCAGTAGTAGCAGGAAATGTACGAGGTGTAAATCTCAAGCGATAACAAAGTGTAAATTATCCGCCTTGTGATAACGAATGGGGAGAACTGCAAATGGCCATTAGATAAATTTTGCTCTTATGATTCGTGATTGTGTGCTACTGGGGTGCCCAGGTTTACATGACAGGAAGAACTCAATACAAACCAGAAGACAGCGTTAGTCACTGCAATGAACCCAGGGTATCGTTGTGTGAGGCAAACGATCATAGCTGCGCCTCTATAAACTCAAGATATTCAGAAGTTGTTAGCCTAACGAGGTGGTTATCAAACTGGGGTTAATACCCCACAGTTCGTGATTCTATCAGCTTTTCTAGAATTTTTTGTGCACATTACGAAGTCCCGTGTAGATGAAGTGTTCCCTTTTTGAGTAATTTGTTCCATCAAGATCCATTACTCAATGGACAGTAGCATAGAATGTCGCCATCACTATTAGTTAATAGTTCCTAATTGTAGGACGTGATCTTCAAAGTTTGTCTTTAGGTCCTACACCTAGCTGTATTCTGATTTTCAACGGGCCTCCCTAGGGGAGTGTAAACCGAATGGCCCTCTCAACATCATGGTCCCAAAATCATTACTTTCATCTCGAGCTGATGATCGAACCCGATGTATATTGCGTCAATTGTCAGCCTGCCGTTCGCTATCAAACATCCAAGCCCACGAATAATTACAACATTCCCACAGAACAAACCAACCTCAGTTATAATTTAGGATGCCCAGTGACAACCTTTACTGTAAGGAATAGCATACTAGCAAGTCCAGCTTGCATTCGCTTGCAGTCCGAACCACAGTGATAGATAGCGTATACATTATCCATATCCCTAAAACAGGTCTGTTTGATCCGATTACACAGAATTATCGCAACATTATATGAAAGAAGTCACATTTGAAGCACTGTCTCGATTTAAATTGTGGAATTAGCAAACTACGAGCGGGTTCCTTTAGCTTCCTAGGAGTTATGTCACGAGTGCTTAAACTCTCAATCAAACTCCAGACAATATATTATCCCTTCATGCTAGCTGTTGTCCCTCAGCCAATAAACTCTTACTAGCACAAACATGCTACGCTTAAGAAATACTTCTGGCAAGCAGTCGTCGTGAGTATAAATTACCTTCAAAGTGGTATGAAGCTTGTCCATTTTGGGAGCAAAAGTAGCCACAATTTAGGAGATAATCGTCTGTGTTATTTCAAAAACGTCACTCTAACAGGGCTTATTCCTATCGCTGAGAATGAACTACCTAATGAAGGCATTTAATGCAATTTTCTCTTGAAAGCAGACTGCTGTTTGTCTAACCACTGATATCACAAAACTCTTGCTGAAAGTTTGCGTTTCGTAGCAATCAGCAAACTCGACACTCAGAGCTATCTTGATTGGTTTATTTTCTGACAACCTGATTGGGCAGTGCAGGACAATTTACGGCCTACCGACGGAGCCTGTAACTTTTCTAACATACCTATCTAGAACTTATGTAGACAATCTTCCGATAATATCTTATTACTCATGGTGTGGTTCGATTTTCCTAACATACTCATATTCATCTTTGGAACACTTTATCGTTTGTTACTGTGTGTTCCCGTTGCACTACCAATCAGTCTGGAGAATATTTATATTGATGAAGATGAAGCGGGAAAAACCAGTTTTATATTTCACAAGCCAACTACAAAATATTTTCAGATGCAGAGACCAGATGCAGCTCGACTTGTGTGGAATAGCTTTCAGAGGCGGAACCAGCAATCCGAATCCGAATCTCACGCACTGCATCACTCCCCTACAGAACACATGGACGTATCAGTTGTAAAGTCTGACGGAATTTCAAGTAAAAGAACGATAAAAATCCCAGCAGGGAACTTCGCCCAAATGATTCAAACACTCACTCCAGATCCTGCGCCTACAGCTCCGGTTGAAGTGCCAACAAATATAAACGAGCGCCCCTTTAACCAAAGTCTAATTTTAAGCCCACGAGAAATGATACTTCTATTGGATGAGAGCAATTATGACAGCAAATTTATGACGCTTTACAGACCTCGAAATCTGGCTCACAATTCCGGCGCGTTCTTTACCAGACACCTTTCAAAACAAAGGCTAGATAGACTCAAAGAGTGGTTACACCTGCTCAAACATAGGCCATCGACCAATCGCGCTCGTCGAGAAACTACGCGAACAGGAAGCCGTACTCTGAGTGCAAGAAGACAGGAGAGTGCAGACAGATTCGCCGCCATTTATAAACGGTTTAAACGTATTGCTGATGGACATCGATCCCTCATAACACCTCGTAATTCCAACGGATGGCACTTAAACAACTCAGCATACCTTCCAGAAAAACAGAGGACATCATCTCAAAATCTGAAAACCAGAAGTAAACGTGGATCTCGCAAACGAAAGAGAAAGATCGAACGATCGGTTCGTAAAATGCTTCGAAGCTTGCTCAGCGACTACACTTTGTGTCCAGTGTATTATTATTGGCGAGATTTTGGTCAAACTTATTGGCCTCGTTATATAAAACAAGGATTTTGCGTTAACTTTGGTGGCACGTCTTGCTCAATACCACCAGGTTTATTCTGCAAAGAAGCTGAGTTTACGGATGTGACTGTTTTGCGCTATTTCTGCCTGATACACTGGCCTCAAGAGAAGTGCAAGTGGTATAGAACCAGAATACCGGTGCTCACGTCCTGTCGATGTGGTTGTGTTCACCGCACCCTGTGAGCTAACTTGCTCTTGTAAAAATACTCGGGCACGAATTTTCAACTTTTGTTTACAAACGCAAACGTCATAAACGACTTACTCTTCAGTGACCACAACATCACAAACGATTGGAGCCTATTCCCCAAATAAAGAAGATTACTTTGTAAGTATTGTTTCTGGAAGGGAATACAAGGTTAGCTGAATCTTTCATAAAACAAAAAAGTGCCTTGTTGGACACAGGGGGAGAATTACTCTTTGTCTTTTCATCCGAAAAAGCAAACAGCTTAAATCACGTTTCGCACCTAGAGTTGAAAACGTGTGAACATTGCAGTACTTGGTCAATAATATTTGGTGAACTTAAAGTTTACCCTTGACAAAAGCAACCTAAGAAACCTCTCCAGTCCGTTGTCATAGAGATGGGTATCTCACGAAGTTGTGTTGGAGAACAGATAGTGCTGCCTCACAGAAATTTGCAAAACAATTTGCAAAAATTTGCAAAAAACAAACATTTCAGTATTTTTGACCACAGCAACTTGCCATCCAGTTTATTCTATCACAAAATTAATCGCGGAACTGACAATTTTACACGTTTTTGCCTCTGAAAGTTGCAGTTTGAGAGGAGTACATTGAACCAATAATCAGTTGATGTTCACTAGACTGGCTGAGCATTAGGCTCCCAAAAACGGAAACAAGGTAGGCAATCGCTGGTGACTGCAGAAACTCTAACGCTCTACTGCGGCGATAAGAATCTACAGGATTCGAAGTCCGCTCAAGCAAGGTTAGGTTGAAATCACAATGCCGATTAGTACCGATAGCACAGTGTAGTAAGGCATAGTATGGGTTGTTCTTAAGGTATACTGTAAGCGAGTAACAGAAAGTTATGATATTTCACAGTGTGGTACAGTGTATATTATTATACTGCAGATGAACGTTTTACCACCACTATGTGACACCTGAAGTACAAAATGTTGATGACAGAAAGGAAACTGCCACGAAACTTCAGGTGGTCTGAAGAGGCAAAAATAAATATTAGATTCAAACTTCTTACTTCCAGAAGTCCATCTTGAAATTTTAACGACCACTCGCACCTGTACAGCAAAAGAGCGAAACAGCTGGGATTTGCAGACCTCTCAAATGTCTTATTTCAGTTAAACTTGCATTTTTTTGTTTTTATGTCTGTTATACTAGTCCCCGTCGAGAATACCTCACAAACGGCTGAATGGAAAAACACTCTGAGTCCTCCACGCACATACTACTGTGCGTGGAAAAAAGAACTTTTTCTTATGTTGAACCGGCCCATTTCTTATTCTGTAGAAAAGCCATTTTTATTTACATTAACCCAGATAGAATCGGTCGTGACATACCGTCGAACTAAAGTTTGTGCCACGTTTTTGTGTTTTTTTTCGGCGAATCAATTTCCTTGAAACATTCTGTATAGCATAGTACCCAGAAATACGTAACATACGTAAGAACAAGCGTGGAAACACGTCCCTAACTGGGACCATCTCCTGTCCTGATCTCGAACGTTCTTCAGTGGGTTAACATGCAATCAGTGATGACGAGCATGTCCAGATACACTCAAAAGCTTGCCCTGCACTACACCTAAACGAGCCTCACGTCAACCAACACACCACCTTCGACTAGAGAACTGATTCCGCCTGAATTTGTCTTTTTTAATTGACTATAGTATAGTAGATACTGCAGCGTTTGCATGACTTGTGCGTGCCAACCAGAGGATTCAGACGTAGATTTGAATTCAATGGTTTTAGGTTTAGCCGAAGTCGTTGAATGAATTAAATCAAAGCTACGGTACTTTCATTTGCGTTGTATTCGAAGTGTTTTTTGCACATGTCCAAGTGACCTACTTTCAGGTAAACGGACATCTACAACCGGGTGACGTATACTGCGGACACTTCGCCTAACAATATTCCAAAGATAACGTGTACAGTGAATTCAGACAGATGTGAGGACCTTGAATTTTGGTTTCAGCAGGACACGATTCGATAGTATATAGAAACTGACAGAGCGTTCTCTTTTTTTCACCGACAAAGGCTCACCAGATGATGAAAAAACGCTAACAAAAGACTGCCGAACTTCTCCAATAGACTAAAAAACAACACGCGACAAAGCAACCCATATTTCGGCATTTTTGTACCGACCAAAAATCGGAATGCTTATTAAAATCACCCCATCACTAAGTTCTCTCTCAAAACAGCATTCCACGATTCGTTAAGGTACGATACCTTCGGTATCTATATTTATAATATGGAAGCCATTGGAAGACTGCGCTTTTCCTAATGGAAGATTTTAAGTCCCCTAGTAATAGATTAAAATGATTACTTTTATTCATTTATTATTTATTTACTTCTACTTCTCGCAATCAAACATCGATGGAAATTCCGCATTCCTCATTACAGAACCTATTATTGCTTCTTTAATTCGGCATCATCCATCCCCCAAACCAATTAATTGGCATCGGGCGAATCAAGTTCCCCAAAACAAACCGTCGATATGCCATGATTCTGGCAACCAGCGCAATCAACAGATGTGATTAAACTTATTTTGCGATGAAGACAGCTACCAGCTGCTTGGGTAACGTAGAACGTAGACAAAAGTCATATTACAAGCGGTAAATTATCGTTTCAGTCCTTCAGCTTCTCTGTGTATGTAGAAGATTGGACGAAAAGCCGGTCAGTGATTACATTTTGTTTCACATGTACCATAGGTTCCAGCCAACAGACTTAACTCGCGAAAAGACGGTGGATGTGAACAACTCAAAGCATAGTTATCAGTGTATCAAAGATTAAACTATGGATAGAACAGACAAAATGACCTGAGAGAAATCTCCCTCAGTCTCTGTAAGAGGTCTATCTCTCATGCAACCACTCTCTTTCGTTCGATCAACATCCTTGGCAGCTAGATACTCACCGTCAGAAGAAACTACATTTCCCATGTTTTTACAAAAATTAAACCTGAGAGCAGGATCATCACACAGTAAAGGAGCACGCAGAAGGCGTTAATCAGTGATAGAATCGGTTTTTTTCTGCCAACGATCCTCCTGAAGATATGCTTCAAAGTTCTGTTTTGTACTTGTCAACCACATGGTTGCATTTGATTCTAAGAAGGGTACGCGTAAAACTCACGTGTTTGGTAGAATCCTGGTTATTCTATAAAAATTGGTCAGTGTTGGCCAGCTTGGATTCCGGACTTAAATCACCTCAGAAATCTACTGACACTCTACAATGCGGACAGACGGAAAGGTTATGACAGTTGCATATAAAGAAACCGAAGAACTGGAATACAGCAACAGTACTACTGGAGAGCGGGTTGGGAAATTGAAATTTCCCATTACATTTCGCGGATATATTGACGCATTGTCACCCACACAAACACTAGCCTTTGTTTTTGAGCCATCAGGTTTGTGACCGTCTAGAAGAATGATACAAATGGCGTAAGGTTACGAAATAAAAGTTATTTTGAACTTGTACATAAGTGTTAGAACCTACAAGTGAGGAGGACTTAAAATGGAACCACTTATAAACACCACTAAAAGCTGTGCATGAAGGCGAGTGATGAAAATCGGGAAAGCTGATGGATGTTCTGTCCAAAGGCGATATTCTTTTCATTGTGGTCTGCTGCAGTAACCCTAAACAATTCTGAAAAAGAAAAAGAAGAGAAAGAAGCTTAGGGCAATGCCAAAATGAAGATCCTTTTTGCTACACCAAACTGGCCGGTGGGTTTACCAAGAGTGATCGCTTGATTTTCATCTTTGTTAAGGGTTAGTAGCACCACTGCTATGACCCGTACCTCGCTCAAGTATGGAAGGATGCGTTGTAATAGCTAGGATGAGATTAGAGTATGTCGTGCAGTGCTCAATCCGAAACCCTGAATGAAGCGATGTGGAGAGCTTCTAGTTCAACGACCATGACGCACTGATGTATTAGTGGTCTAATTTTGAAACAATGGCTGCACTTAGGGACTATCATTCTGGCCTTGAGTTATTTGAGATCACGCGTGTGCATGTGCGGAAAGTTCATTTGTGCAGGTAAGCAAATAGATTATTCGTAGCTACCACCAACCAACTTGGAAATATTATTTGGTAACATCGGGACAGCTCACAGTCCCACTCGCAGTTCGGAGTACAATAGTTCGAAATGTATGATTGTGCATTTTATACACGCATGAATTAAGGTCAGTAAGCCCTCACAAGTGGTAGCTTTTGAAAACCACATCTATTCGAAAAATTAATAATTATGCGGGAATGTGCGCTTTACTTTAAAACAAAGGAAGACAATAATCTTTCTTCACCAGGTGAGCCTCAAATGGATTTAGGTCTACCGAAATAAATAGATAGCGACGAGTCCTATTCAGTGCAGACCAGTTATCCAGCTACCCATGTAACAGTATGTACTACTGATGAAACATGCGATAAGTGCCTGGTCAAATGTCAAAGCTTCCACCCCATATCTGGTAGAAGAATACTACGGGAGTTATTGGGTCGTTTTGAAGTGCTTCTCCATCACTGTTTGCTGTCCAAAGAAAGTTTAGGAATGTTAAGGAGAACGCCTAAGAAGCTTTATGCTTCAAAAAACCTGCGCAGATGGGATTTTTGTTTTCGTGTCTGATAGCTTGTGACCTCTCAGTTCGTGTTGATCAGTAAGCAACCCTGCAGTAAAAGACGTTTTTTCTTCCAACACCATTGGTGAACTCATTCACCGTCATCTGTAATTTTGATTGTTTTTCACTGAAGGGCCTGGCTAGTGAATGTCTGCGTGGTTTCCTCATTAGTGCTGTCGACTAAACAACAACACTTGTTCGGAATACCTATGAGACAACCTCTTGGAAAACAAGTTTTGTTGACTAAACTAGCGCAGAACTCCAGTTTAGTGCATTCTTTTTACAGAGAATCCTAACAATCACTAAGATATTCTCACACTCTGACTAGTGGTCACATGGAGTCCCGCCCTCTCGTTTACGAGGTTAGAGCTGTAATTGACTAACGCGGAGTTTTGGGTAAAACAAATCTGGTATCATGCTGCATCAATCTTTGGAGACGGTTTCGTCCCGTGTCGCATAGAGATTGAAGGTCAATTTGGATACACGAATTTGACATTTTTTTCCGTATGATTGCACTGAGGACTGCTTCCGTTAAGACACCATTATGCGGATAAAAATCTGTATAACATTTATTGTATGTGATAGCGGTTTCGTGATGGAGGAACCCAGTGACCTTCAGACACAGGAAGTAACAAGGGGCGTGACAGTAGTGTAATAGAAAAGAGATTAGCTTCCAGAAAAAGCCGTTCAAATGCTTGAGCCTTTCCGAACAATCATTTTTTTTAGTATTCCAGTTTACTATCTACTTTGACAGAATTACTGCAGCCACTGGGTCAGATGCAAGAGCAACCACCTCAGACAAGGTTGAGAGACAGCAACTTTCTTATAAAATACTCTGAGCTAAGTCACATACAGATTCCAATTAAACCAACAACTCTCTTTCCACACTTGCAGAAGATTATCTTACCAGGCCAAGAAGAGGGGTGATTTGCTTGGACTCGATGTAGGAGTTGAAAAAATAAGTGCAAATGTTGGTTTATTGTTGTGCCGACCCACAGCATACCGTAAAGCAGAGCGAGTTGCGGTTAGTGTGTACATTCAACCGGGGTAGTTGATTAGAATTTGAGGTTGTGTGTCTCGTCCTTGAATTTGTGGCTCGGCTCTAGGGCTGCACCACTCAGATACTCCCAAATAAATTTGATCAACTATCCGAACAAAATCTATTTTTGTGGCCGTTTGGTCTACTGCCTGGAGCCTTACTTATGCAAAACCACATTTGAACGCACAGTTAAAAGGAGACTGGTGACCCGATTGGATTACACGAGCCTCCTGGAGCCGTTCAGGTTTTTTTTATAATATATAGCTAGCGCAGTGTAAGCTGGAAACACTATGGACTGACTGAAGCAGTAAGCGACCCAAGCGGTCATGGTGTTTCTTTTGAAGGTCGTCCTGGGGAGCATCCTGGGCAGCGCGTCTTCATGTTTTATTGAAAGCGACGATTGTTAAGAAACTTAGATACTGAATGTCTTTCATCACCATAAACGACTCATAGTTGACTTAGATCAGAGCGCAGAGAATCACTGCTTTAAAGGCTAGATATTATCCCTGGTTTTGGCCTTGTTCATTCTTTATTCTGGGTTATTTTGTCACTTATTTCTTCTGTAGGATCACTGATTACAAGTGTTTTAAAATGGCTAACAGTTCTGCGAAGGCCGAGGAATTAGACTGGATATCAGATCAACTCCAGGATTTCCGTACAAAGTACAAAGTAATTAAAAGCTTAGGAGCATCTGTAATAGTGAGCAAGCTTCGTATGCCCAAAACAGACCGTCAAAGTAACTAGTTAATTCTCACTTTTCCCGGAGGTAGGCTATACTTTTTTATTCATTCTTCCTCGAAAATATCCCGGCACCAGGGATTTTCTTCCACGAGAGTAGTTTGCGGCAATTCGCTAATATTCTAGCTGGATACAATGCAAAAGTCATCGAAATGTCCTGAGTGAAAACCTTTTTTGCAACTCTTTTGGATATGTTATCAGTAAAAACTGATGACTAATACACACACATCACTGAGAAAAATTACGACGCCTTAACTTCTGGAGGGAGGTCTTCCTCCTGAATTGATCAAGAAATACAAAGAAGAAAGAATACCTATACCTCAGATTATTCTTTATTCCTCCTTATTTTGAACTTTCTATCTGAATTTCCAAGATTATTCAGCTGAACTAATATTGAGATCTCCAATATCAATTTTTGGGTTGATAACCAGTTGCTTGACATATTCTATCAACCGTTTATCACGGTTATTGCCAGTGATTAGCTTTCTATTTACGTCGCCCGACAGGTGTCAAAAGAGAATTCGGCAGCTTGCCACTGCAGGCTCATCGAACAGATGCACCTCCTCGGGTGGCGTCCACCGCATGTGCAAGGTGATTCCAAACTGTGAAAAAATTACGAAGTACATTCATTTGAAACAAAAGTTGGTTTTAATTATAGAGACTTTAAATTTTCGGCAAATCATGGGGGTGAAAGGAATAGGCTTATTAGTGGAGAATTACTGATATCCCAGGCGGTACAGATAATTCTATACTGTTTGGTGTGTAGAACGCCCTTGTATCACATTGTCATGGCATCCTTAGCATGATTTCGGAAGCGCACTCGCTATGCGGGACCAGAATTCTTTTGCGTTACCACTTGTTGTTGAGTCTTTCAGCCAAAATCCTTGGAACGAGAAGTTTCATAGGAGATTTTGAAAAACCCTGAGAGAAATAAAGGGAATGTTGAGAAACATAAACAAGACCAATTTCCCATAGAGTGAAATACATAAGATGCACTCAAGCAGAGTTTGTGACAAATGAATTCTATAACAAACAGTGAGTTACCTACCAGAGTGCAGTGAAAACGATTTCCCACCTGAAGATACGGTCAATTTTTAGTCCTCTTCGTCAGCAAGTGTAAGGAAATAAAACCTTTACTAGAATCGTTGCATAGATCAGTCTAATTTTGATAGAACAGGAATAATTGAAACTATAAAGCAAAGCGCAGAAATACATCAGCCTCTGTTGACAAAAGAAGTACGAAAACACCAGTCTGAAAAAATATATAAGAAGTCGAAGCAGAAACCAACAAAAAACGCCAACTAAAATCAAAACTAGGCAGTGAAAGCAAGGACAAAAAGCGAAGCAAAGATAGCTTAAGACAGAGAATTACTACTTAAGTTTGTCAAAACCCATAGAAGCAGCCCAAAACGCAACAGAAATAAACAAAATTAAAGATAAAAAGGTCCAACTGAAAAGTAAAGGACAGGAAGGATGACGGAAATGCAAGACATAAGAAGAGTACAGCGGAACGTTCCCTCAGTTTCTTGAATTCTCCTGTTGGGGAGAGCAAGTCAGCATTGGACGGGATTTTTTATTGGAAGCTGACGCAGTCTTAATAATCTATGATTTGCTTCTTTTGTCATGAAATGAATTTGTACGAGCCCTATGATAAACAATGCTAACACCGACTGTTATGATGAATTCGCTATTATGACAAAGGGTAATAATATCAGCGGTATGCTACATCGCCACTCACTCAGTCGCAAACACGACAGAATCCGTAAAGCAGAACCGTTTTATCAACTGTTTTGGTCTCCTTACCGCTCACAAACTATCGAGCTAAGTTGTGCAATTTTCAATGAAAAAGTCGTATTGTGATTGAACTAAACTTTGCCGAAACTCCGAGAATTGGTTTATAACCGTCTCTTCATTGCCGGTGATCATGGGCAATTCATATCTTCTAAAACTCCCGGGGGATTACAATCCCGCGAAATCCCGGGTAGCAATTAAATACTTAACTGCTGGGCCACGACTGAGTGGTCAGCAACGTAATAATTCCACGCCTCCATTGAAAAATCCAAGATATCCCCACACTACGGTGCTTGAAAGCCGAGAAGCACCGTATAGTTGTTTCATTCATATTGGGTATCATCAGCAGTGAGCATTCCTCCAGTGAGATTTCAACTGAAAGTTTTCCGTCCTGTAGTTGGAAATCAAGTTTGACCACGAGCGACTGAGCAGTGTTGTGATTGGCTTTACCGATTTTACCGATAATCAAGTCAAGTAAATTTCACACACAATGTACATTCTACACGATACTCCGCGTATTTAATACGGTGCAGAAATATCATCATGTTGTATTCTAATTTATTGCTTTTTTGTGCCACTTTAAACATTATTTTTGAATTCGGTGGTTACTAAACATGGAATACTATAAGGGCTCAACAAAACGACTTTTTGAAAAGTCTTGTGGGGGTCTTGAATCCTCGCTTCTGATATGTCATTCCTTATCATCTATGTCAAAGCCATATTACTGGTCTTCCCCGATTTCGCGCATCTGGTAGAGATCACCACCTGCGGTGCACTACAAGAAATGAAACCCTTGGCATATCGCAGCGTACTGGTTAACAAAAAGTGCAGTCGAACGAAATCCAACAGTAGGAAAATTAGCATCCTGAGAGACAACACAGAATAGTCAGTCTGAACATGGTTGTATGCGTCCCTATTCCCTCAGGTCTGAACGATCAGAACCATTCGATTCTATTGCTCAGGAAGACGGAATTAACCTACTTACTAGCCTCAAGCCGTGAGAAGACCAAACTAGGGTTTTCTGTCTGAAGCAACCTACCTTGCTGCAGTAGACCCCTCATATCAAAAATATTCGCAGCGTTTTGTTGTTTGTTCCGAAAGTTTGAAGGCTTATTTGGTCTAGGTTGATTTCTAGCTGAACACACCTTAAGGCACAGAAGCTATGTATTCTAGAAAGTGCAAATCACTTAGTGCCGATGAGCAATCAGCAGTCGCCAGCGTCTTAGTAGTTGTACCCAAAACGGTAGCAGTATAGTATGACACTTATCTGAGCCTTTTCCATTTTATTAGTCTTGGAATACTCTTATCAAACTCACTGTACCTCTCTTTATGGGTAGAAGAACTCGTTCAGTTAAGCACTGAAAAATGATCATAGCTCATCGGTGGGCGTGAGATTACTAGATTTGGAGATCGTTGTACAGGCTTGCACCTGGTCACCGTACATCTCAGTCGCTCGTCATTGCGTTATAGCTACTCATGAGTAGTATGTGATAACATGCAAAACAAGTGTTACGAATACCTGCTTGGAGCTGCGGTGTTTTGAGACTCAGAAGGTACTGTGTTTGGGTACAAACAGTATGGTCTTGCATCTAGCACACCGCGTTAGAATACACCCGTTATTCGCGTATTTCGTCCAACCCGAAACAAATCTTTCAGCATTTCTTCTGATCACTGCCGTAAAGCTTCCACAACTTTCACAAATTCATTATTTTTAGTTCGAATTCACCTCCATCTTCTTTTCTTTACTTCAGTTTTGCAGTTTCCTGGATTGTTCGTTGACAATGCTCAGTTCAACAGAAGCTTCGACGTGCCCCACTCCTCACAGTAACTTCCGATTTCCGAAGCTTGATTGCTTTTCCCCTCTTTAGGGAGGCCTCAGTCTTCATTTCGTATTTTTCACAGATTACTCATGAACTACCCACAAACGCTGACTGTTGCTTCACCTGGATACGAAGAAGGGGTTCAAGACGGATTAAGAAATATCATTCCGAATAAAAATTTAGTCGAAACCCTTCGGAACCCCTGCCAAGAACGGACTGGACCTCACTGTCCTGCCTTCGTTACCCTTTGAGCTACACTAGTTTGAGCTCATACTAGGTTGCTCAATGGTCGGACATCTGATCAATACAGACTCCTGGTCCTCTAGGTTGCGGGTAACACGTCGAAACTGGCAATCTACTAGCATTTCTCGACAAACACCACCACCTTGCGGACAAACTTTTGAAGCAAAGGCTTGTGTTAAGGACAGATTCGTCCTATTGCCTTATGCTTGGAGTCTTTGCATTATTTCGCACCAGGCATAACCATGATAACACAACTAAAGATACTATCATGCTCAATTGGCAGTAGCATGGTGCAGTAAGCAAGGTTGAATTCTCTGCAACACGCAGCAAAGTGGGCAAGTAAAACCAGACCACTTGCTTTCTTCCGGCCTCGTCAGTACTTCTATTCTTCATTCCTCGCCCCGATAATGGTCATTTTTGTAGACCCACCCGTCATGACTGACAACCACATTCAGCTAGCCTTGATCTTGGCCCCGACTACAAATCGTTAGGCGGCGCTGAAGCATTAGGCATCTCAAAATCAACGTTGAAGCATCGATGCGAAATCTTTGTAAAAGCTTTTAATGTTCCCACTCTGTGACGAGTCTGACAACAATTTGGTCTCGCTCTCACACTCAGCTCACTTCACAATGATGTGTTATGCATCAAAAACAAGAATTTAAGATGAATGCATAGTGGGTGAGCTAAATTCTCCGTCACTCTTTCTTCGCTTTCCCTTGCATACTCCTGACGTCCAGAGACCGCTCTAGCAGGAATGTGGAAGTGTTGGCATCATCATGAGTCACCTTAAATAAATGGAAAGCGTTTATAGTTGGCCCTGCATCATTTGTCTGGCGAATTCTATGAAGAAAACGCACAAGCGGAAAGTCGATAGCCAACTGTTTCTCATGTCTGCTAACGACATAACCGACTGTAGCTCCGATCTGAGTAATGCCAAATTTTATCATACCTTGACTGACTAACTAACGGACTTTAAGTCAAATTTAGCTTGCGTGTTAATACCGTAGCCTGGTGGACGAGACGGAAGCGGAGGAGACACAGAAAGCGGTGAATACCCTCAGGGTGATTCAGGTGGCGACCGGTTCCCGGAAACCGTCTGCAGGAGAAACCACCAAGGATCAATTTGATTTACCTTGGGACATCAATCGCGGATCAGAGAAGGCGTGGTATACATGAGGTAGAACGTACCATCAGACTCCAGCTTATCAAATAAGTGGCCCATCGTCTAAATATTTGGCAGCCTTTAAACATCGTTTACTTGGTTTTTTTAAGGCTCTAAATGCGTTCCATACTAGTTCATGAAGCATATCACAGAAGGAAACCGGGAGACTTTTCTAATCAGGGGTTAGGAAGAGAAATGGTTCCTTAGTAGTTTTCCCTAAATGTCACGATGGAACTGAAAATTAATCAGCTTGAATCAGTCTTATTGTCATGAATCTGCAGTTGCACTTTATCAAAAATCCGTTGGAGAAAAGTGAAGACTCTAGATTAATCTATATCAACCGATCTCTAGTCCCCGTTTCAAAATGTCCACATTCTCCACATCCATCCTGTTCCCAGTGTCCAGTGAATGCCCTGCCATTGTCGACACCTTGACTATCGTCTGGTATTCCTCTGCGTTTCTCGGTGGCATTGCTTAGGCTCAGTGATTCTGGTGTGCACTCCCGTGACTGACTGACCCATATAAGTCTTTGTACAGTCTTTCCGTTTTATTTTGTGTACATAGTCCCCAGTCCCATCAACCGGAAGTCGACCCTACTACTACATCAATGCTAAGCGTAAAGTCTTTCCCTTCTGGAATGCTACTCTAATGTTAGCTCTTCTAATGACTTCAGTTGTCCCTATTTTGTATGGAAATACTGCTATTCCAGCACATTCTTTGTTGGGTCTTGGTGCTGGGATCAATACCGCTCTCAGTTGCTGCTTAATTGCACCCACTTGTTATTTGCCGCCTTGAAGTCGCTTTTATCTCAAGTTGTGCTGCTATTCGGTTGATCTCCTCTGTGCACAACACCCTTACTCTCTAAAGATCGCTCAAACCATACCAGCTTATACTGCTTATGAATGGGCTCAGGAATAGTTTAAGATCTGTTGATCTCCAGTAGCTAGTGGTATTTAATTTACCACTACTCTTGTGCGTCATGCAGTCAAGGAAATGTAGTGTACCCGATTTGGATTCCAGCTCTATGGTAAAAGTAAAATGAGAGTCCATAGTGTTGCGATATTGAATAAATTCGTTAATTTTATGACGCTTTAGCACACAGAATGTATAATCTATGTAATTCCAGAAAACAATCGGTGGACAATCGAATCAGTCTGAAGCGTTCTGTTCATGTCTTCTATGTACATATTGGACAAAATCGGGAATATTCGAGAACTAGTTCTTGAGAGTATATAACTGACTCGAAAAACTGACTGGGGTTTAAAAATACTTTGCCTCTAACTATCTCGTCCACGGAGAATTGCGTCCGTTCATGCGGTTTTATGTCTACTGGTACCAGCCTTCTTGCTACTTCCAGAGCGTCCTCTTTAGGAACATCAAAGCTAATAATAATTTCCCCCAACTCCAGCTGAAACCAAGCTACTTAGTTTAGCAAAGTCATACGAATTTCGCATGTGTGGGTAACTTGCCGGCTAGCAGCTGAAGGATACCTGCCAGAAATCTGGCCAGCTCATGCGTTAGTGAACCTGTGCCATCCACTATCGTTTGCATGGGGACACCTTCCCTCTGAATTCTAGGTAGCTGGACCTTTCACTACCTCCTCGAAAAACTACACCAGTGGTTAGATCCTTAATGTACGGCTTGAAGTAAAGTATACTATTATTCAAGAATGAAAAGAGGTTGGAGTTGAATCCCTCAGAAACATGAGTGATATGGTTCTACTATAACCAGACGCTGGTTTTTTGCATTATCCAAGGTTGGTTTTATACTGTTTGAAGCCCTTCAGTTGGATATGTTTCAGCAGTTACGTTCAGTGTAACAAAGTACATATCACTGTTAAATTTCTCTTCAGAGAAACAAACATTGTTGATCTCCTTCAATGAGGTTCACAGTGCGTCCATAGAATGCTATAAACATTCAAACAGGTAAAGAACTTCAAGCTCTGGTTGCATCTATTTAACATTTCTCAAGCTTTGTTTTTTCCATGCAACTTGTTTATTGCTACTTCGCAATGAAAGTGCTCTTGAATAGAAGAATTTCAATTTTCTGTCACAAATGATGTCGTATGTTTGTAAGCACCGGTATTCATAAAAAGCTTCTTATAGACGAATCACGCGGACCGTTGCACAGTAAAGGCTTACTTGCGAGGAAATGCTGCCGATTGCAGCTTCTTGAATGGTTATAGGTTCTAACGAAAAGCAAACGAAGACTTAACTTTTCGAAAAAGCTTGGTGACAATCGGTAGGTTTATTGCTGGGCAACGTTTCGCTGTTGACACAAAAGCTTCCTCAGGCCAAGTGACTAGGTTCCGAGGTTGGTGGAGATTTAAGGCGGAAGGAGAACCAATCAGCTAAGTCAAGCTAAATCTCTGTTGGGTGTCGGCCGAGGGATTTTAGTGTGTTAGAGTGGTTGGACAAGTGTTGGGTCGGTGGGGAAACCCACATGTGCTTCGGTCCAACCTAGGGTCTAGTTCTTCTGGTTCGGTTCATTTGATGGTTCCTCTTGAACGTCACTTGAACCTTCTGTCAGTCCGTGTGGGTGATCTAGTGCTAAGATAAGAAGGATTCTTTGACCTTTGGTCGGGTTGGGATTTTCTACCCCCACCCCCCGGTTTTTTCTAATGATCCTACGTGGACTGACAACCACACCGTCACGTGTCAACTCGGCTTATCTAAGATCGCCTTCAATGCGCTCGCCAGTTCCACACCCCCGATTCTATTCACGCTGTGATGCTTAGTAATTTCCACCGCCTCGGCTATCAGCCGCTGTGGTCTGAAGTTCATGAAGTTTATGAATAGATGCTCCATTCTCTGAACGAATCAGTCGTGAACTGCTTTCCTCCATTCTGTCTGCATCCGCATTTGTTTTGGAAGACCTGGCCCAGAGCAGGTGCCACTCGGAGACCCGTACGTATCTAACGGTGGATAAAAAAAGTTCGAGGCACCTCACGCAGAGTTTGCATATCAAAATGCAAAGGCTAGGTTCCGCCTAAATTATCGTAAAATATAGCTACGGTCGGCCGTCGAAAAGTCTGGGTTTTCTTACCACTTATTTCCAAGACTAGTTTACTGATGCTTGATGGCCTTGAACAAGCCAGTATTCAGCTGACACTTCTGGTCCATTCAGCTTTCAACCACTCGTAATTTCTTGTCATTCTACTATATCTGCTTGTGAGTATCAAGCTACTTTTCCTTGTATAATGTGGTCATTCACCACTGTCTGTCAGTTCTGATGGATCGTACAATAAACATACCAGTGAAACGAAGAAGGCCTTCGTTGCGGAGCTATTCATTAGGAAATGCCAACTGACCGGTTACAGACCATTGGACAGGGAAGCAAAACTCTAATTTGCATCCTATTTACAAAAAATTGACATCCATCTCCTCCTGAACGCGTCTTCTTGAAGGTTCCTGGAGTCATTGACTCCAATCATTCCTCGCTCGAATCCAAGCAAATGTTACCAAGTGACTCCAAAAATTCCGCAACAGATCTCCCCTCTTCAAAAGACGCAAAGCGAAATTGCACGAACAACACATACTACTCGCGTCCCTCACCATCAGTAGTATCGACGTTACACCAGTAGCTGATATTTCAAGTTCGTCAGGTTTCTTCAGGCAACAGATTTTAATTACATAGATGCACACGTAACCCCACAATGTACCCGTGTTTCACTTTGTTCCATGTGCTAGCTGTTGCCTTGTATGACGTGCCTTTTCAGTGTATGGCGATAACTTTGCTATTGAGGAGAATGTTGGTAGTACAGGCAGCGTAGATGATCCCTGGCTTATTTATTGAGTTGGACAATTCGATTGTAAACATTTCATCGCTAATCGGAGTGGTATCATCAGTACACAATAGATAAATGTGATGAGTCGACTGTTATGCGGTGAGAGTAGTGTTGCATGTGCTAATATTCGTGCCGCTAACCCGGGCTTGATCTTTGGTCAAGATTAGCGACTCGGTCGGTCGGTTCCACCGTTTGCTCTACTATTCTGTATCCTGATTAATGGATGACGACGTGACCTTTTATATCTTCGCCTCTCCTGCTCTTGTATTCTGGTCGATGCTGGGGTGACCTGTGTCCTTGACCTCTCTGAGTTCCAGCTTGTGACAACAAGTTCCCGGCTTCTTTATTTGTTAACCCGACATTCAGCTCTCCTTGAGTTTTCCGGTTGCGACTTTGGGCCTTCGCACCTGGTGGGGCCTATTTTGGTTCTAGTCTGATGCATCAGTTGTTCGATTCCATGTTGGAGAATCATACTTACAGAAATTTCCTGCAGTATCACGTGTATACGTATGCCAGGATTTTTGTTTTTTTCTAGATTGAGTTTGTAGCCTTTTAGTCTTCACATACGAATGACCAAGATAGAGCGTAATTTTTCTGACGATCACGTTGCGTTCCCTTATTCGTATGGATCATTTCTTCCCGTATTGTCCAACGTAAAACTTGTTGCAGTTGTTATCGACAGATGAAATTGAGACAAATGACGAGTCAACCTGGATCTGTTAATGCTCTACTAGAACCCGGAAAGTAGTTATATGGACAGAAAAACAGGGAGCACTAAAAATGTCAGCTTGTTAAGTAAAATGATTACAGTAGGTATATATGTGAACAAGGAACTTTCGTATTGCAGATACAGGTTGATATATCCTGTTGCAAGTCCGGGTGCAGGTTTCGTGTCTTCTTCGCTGTTGTAGCAGCCACATGTATCTCCTGACTGTGTGAGTGAAGCGCCTGAGCGGCTGTCCCGAGCTGGGCGACCTGCGCAGCTCTGTTGAGTCGTGTCGTGTTGCTGTTGTTGTCCTACATGTAGCAAGGTTCGTGTGTGTAGGGTGGGGGGTGTCAACACATGACGTGTTGATACACCTACCAGACGGTAGAAAGGCGGTGTCAGACGAGTCAGCCTTGTGTTTCGTGATTTGTACGTGTAGGG
>NW_008751751.1:128493-156317 GCF_000715545.1 Opisthorchis viverrini | reverse complement strand
TGTTTATTTGGACGTGGAGGGAAAGAAGGCGAGTCTTGGGATCTAGGGTTCGACTGTGAGCTGTGTAGTCAAGTTAGTCGCGGTTCTGTGGCGTGATTTGTGAGTGTAAAAAAAGAACAGATCTCGTGATCTAGTGAGTGGCGCTGAGCAGTGCAGTCATGCATGTGGTAAAGGGATGGCTACAGATCATCGATTCAACGTCGTTGTTATACTCTCAAGACTGGTTCAAACTCGGCGTGACGTCATACCGATATGTGACCTGCGTAGATGGGTAAGACAAATCGGGAATGTAACGTCATTCGGGCTGTCTTCTGCTAGTGACCTAAAGGGTTATTACGGCTAGCAAAGCCAACGAGACATTTAACACTGCCTTCTGCTGTTGGAACAACATTTCTTTGACAGTAGTTTGATCACAAAGGCCCGACATTCGGGCATTGGTTCTCCGAATTTAACCCTCACTGAAGAACACCGTGACCTTAAATAAATACGCAATTCTTTACAAAGAGCATCAACAGGGTTACTTTGTGGCGCTGGAATTGTGAAAAATTCGGCAGAACTTATTTGACGTATTCCCTTACACCACACCATACACCACGTTATTCTTATGTTTGGCAAGTAGTATCAAGGGCGTATACGTTGTTCTACCAGCATGCCATCAGTAAAAAGTTCGCGGAGGTGTCATAATCTAATTACGGTTACCGGATGAATTCAAGCTTACTAGGTTTTATGTGAGCATCATGATGATGGATTGTTTAGCCCACTAAGAACAGTTTTATTCACGTCGTTTTTATTCGGAATTTAAGAACACGTACTTCTATGCTGAGTTGGGACAGGCCGGTGGACTTATCTCACCCTTACTCCATTCATTTTGACAATGGTGAGGTCAGAAAGGTCGAGTGGAAGAACTAATATCTAAGTAACTGTGTGAAAGCGCTGATTTAATGCTGGTTGTTACGCGCTGGACCTATGCATGAGTAAACATGAGAGTGAACCAATACCTCAACCTTACTTTCTACGCATGACGGCTCCGCAGACGATAAAAGTTGTCTTGAGGTGATTGATCTGAAATATTAAATGTGTGCTCATTCTGTTGGATAAATGGAGATGCTGTAAAATCTGGGCGAATGGTCATAAAAATGAATTTCGCTTAAAGTTGCTAAACGACTGATACCGGCAAATCATGATGATAACCGACACTAATTAGTCATCCAGGTTTTCTCGCTTTTTCCGCCTTCGTGTTTGGTTTTGGTTTGCAACGTTGATAAAGGTAACCAAACATTATCGAAATCCTGAGTGACCTATTTCGATACAGCAAAGCTGATTCCTTCTATCAGATGTCGGTTGCAAAGTAGGTTATTGTGCCGAAAGTTTGGCCTTATGTTTCCTAGTACCGCGAAGCGAACCAAGACCACTACAAGCCTTCCTGGACAGTGCAAAAATTTTTGGCTGGTTACTCTAACTCTCAAACCATCTACACTAGGGCAAATTTTGCCAACCTAGATGATTAACTCAGCAGAACGCCATTAATTGACACAGAAGCAAGTCTGTAAGGCATCACGTAATTATGTTAAGGTTTTGGATTTTTTGAACCCTTTTTCTCTTGAGCAGGAAGGCTCTCCTAAAATAAGCTTTTTTGGTTGTTACTTTCACACAGCTCCCATGGAAAGGAAGTTATTTACTCTATCCAATATAGGGCATGACATCACCCGTACCATTAATAACCAAACTAATTAATGGTAGGTCTATGGATAGACCCAGCGCGCTCTTCATTTTGGTATTTTAATCGACTTTTAGTCACTGAAAAACATCATTATAGTTTCTGATCACCCCAAATACAGTATTCCCAAAATGAGTTGAACAATATGACTAGATTGTTCAGTGAGAGATATCAGGTTCCAACATGAATGCTTAAGAAGTATTTACCTGAAAATCTCATCATTGGTATTGACTTTTGGAAGTTTCTGAAGCACGGAGAAAATCTGACAATACCATACCTCATCGACATGTGCGCGAAAAATAGGCATTCTGATAACGACAAGCCGATCAACCCTGACTAACCTATTGGTTCAGTAAAGTCTATGAAATGGATTGGTACGTGAGTTCAGTGAAGAAATATATCCCCGTAACTTTGATGCCATAATTGTTAACGTTGCTGCAGAATCCACTAGCGAATACCATAGAAATAAGAAAAAACAAAGCTGCTCGAACCTACCACACTGCAGTTGCCGTTTGGAAATCAATAAAAGTGCTCTCAGTACGACACTCATCCAAATAGACCAAACACACACTAGGTAAATTCTTCCTACCAAAAATATGCTGTCGTTAAATGGGTTAGCGTTAATATGTACATGATTAGCGAAGTTTTTTCCAAATTAAATCCACTTCGTTTCTATTCATAAAAACGCTAATTTGTAAACCAATTTAGTATTAAAGGGAGTTTCAGCTAAACTCCGGCTGAATCTCTCAGTTACAAAATCCTTCACTTGAATATGCTACATTAAACTGGTTTGCACATAAATCTATTCCACGAACTGCGTCACATTTGGATTCAAATAGAACATAAGGTTGCAGGCAACTTGGGAAATGTGCCTACCTGATGATCCTAGGTTACATCAAAACCAATTCTGAGCTTTGAAAAAATTCCGTCAGATATATGCACCATTCTTTAATAAGAAAGCGGTTCATCAAGTTTCTGCCACAGACCTTAAGGTCTACACAACTTCCCTGGGTATCGTACCCGGACTGTTTAAGTTTTTAAACTGTCTTGTCAGATCCATGGCGAACGTTCCACCTTGGATTGCTGTACAATCAAAGCCATCAGCTGGTCGGCTGATCAGAATTAACGAAAAAATTCACGCCTCTTTACCACCTTTAGTCGTAAGGTAATAGTGGCCCGAAGAACACTCACTGAAGGGAACTCATTCAGTGGAGGAACGCTGTTAAGGAATATTTCAAATATGAATTCGTGACGAATCAATTGTGCTGAAAAGTATAGTACTGGACGAAAAAGCGAAAGACCAGGAAAGTTCCAAGTGACCAAAACCAGAAGCACCAGAAGAACACCTTCCCAAATACATGAGACCATGGTCGATCTGGTTCGTGAGCACTCCTCGTGAAAGCATTGCAGGATATCTGCACTGGATGCATCAATAAATCGATGACGTTCTCTATCAGTGGGTGCTAACAATTCAAGTTTCAGTGAGATAAAGAAGTTTCCTTCAAAATCCTCTGTCATCTTACCAATGAGAGAACGCAAAACCGCTCTATCGACGAGGCAGAATGTGCCGTTAAGTTTAGTTGCATTATTTCTATCCTCAAAACCGACCACAAACCCTGAATTATGTGGTGGGGAAGAGTAGCCTAAACCAGTAAAGCAAGTGTGCATATAGTCACAGCGCAAGTTGTGTTGCTCGTTATCAGCATCAGTAGCCAGATTCTTCTGAACATTTAACATATACTCCACGATCCATGGATCGTCGGGTTCAAATACCGCGTTATCATCATATGCGCAATATATTACCTTGTTATCCCTTGAGGAAGTGTTGTGTTGAAGCTTAATTCCTGAAAGCAAGAGAACAATCGTTCAGTTGGAAGAAAATCATGAAACTGTATAAATAGGGTAATTAAAAAATGTATAAATACTATTAAATGTTTTCGTAGAAGACAAGCGTTTGCTTTGTAGTATGCGAATCAAACAAGTCATAAGCGACCTATTCATCTCCGCTACTGATGTATTTGTGAGTAGCTCGTTCATCGCATCTGCTTTGCTCAGCCCATACTGTCAGCAAGCTAACTGCCTATCATCAAAGCTATGAGTGTCTGTCCATTTCATCGAAATATTCTATATGAGACTCTTACAACCTACAAATTATGCAGAAATTCCAAGTTTTTTATACGCAAGAAGTAGGTAGCATCTGACAAAGTGCGATCCCGCCGTACATCATTAACCTGTATCTCCATATCACCGTCATTTCGAATGCAAATTTCGTGAAGGGCATTGGTTTCTAGAGCTTCTGGTTAGTATGAAGTATTCGGATATAAAGAATGCGTTCTGCTGGACTAAGTCGCACAATCCTACGTTGGTGGAAGATTGCGTACTAGGAGCGCACACTCATGAAGTGCCTCAAAATTTGGCCTGTGTATCATCTCAAAGAAGAGCTGCTCTACGCCTCCGAATAGTAAACTACACCGCAAAATCCAGCTACCTTGGAAGCTCTGCTGATCCGACTGTGGATTGTGTGCTGGGATTTCATTTTACCAAGGCTAGTGGGACTTTTTGGTAAGCTAAGAAATGGGTCTGTTGAAGATTATGCCTAGGAATGAAAGTCAAGTCGCATTTTCATAAGGTGGTAGCCTTATCTGCCTTTTCTGCAGCACCGAAACACTGACCAGATGCCGCTGCAACACACTATACTTAAACGGATTTTCGTTGCATAGCCTCATGGAGATACTTAGTTTCCAATTGGTTGAGCCAATGACGGGCATAGGAGTACACAGACGGACGCGTTACACTGTATTGGAGACCAGAATCAAATTCAGTCTGATTGTGGTTTATGGGAGATTTTCGCCGAGTGAATGACGACGAACTTACGAAACGAATTCTGTTTATTCAACCATATACGAAGAAACCGAGTCCCGGCAAACAATGCTTTATAGTCTGAAAAGTTTGATCAAAGCAGCTAAAGTCAGTATAGTTAACTGGTAAGTGGAGTCAGAAAAATTGTCGACATGGGGGGAAACAATATGAACTGGAATTTGTCGGTTCAGCGATCCCTGATTTCGAACTGGGGAAGTGAAGCGTCCAAGACAGCGTGCAGGGCTGTCGGACCTGAAGAAGTAGCACGCTAGATGTGTGATAACTGCGGCCGTGTTTGTGCCAACCGAATTAAACTTTTGGCCACCAACAGACGCACGGTGATCCATCCGCCGAACGGACAAAGTGCGTTGATCACATGTGCGTTTGCGGCTTGGTGAAACCCGCGATAGTCCTAGAAATGACACTCTGTAGCCATGTGGACTGAAACTGACCCAAATGCCTGAGTGCACTGAGTGGCACGGCTTTTCAAGCATGTAGTAGAGCACCAAATGATTTTCAGTGGTGTCGACCGAATCCAGTCATACCATGGCTAACTATAGGGTGTTATACAAACGTACTTTTGATCATTATGATTAGTAATGCAGGTCGACGATCCATCTGAAGCAGGCGCATACGGATTCAACTGTTAAGTTCTTGCCACTCGTACATGCAGGTCTCTCTCCCCAAATTCAAGGGTACTTGTGACTGCTAAACCTACAACGCTGCCAGAAGTGGCCTTATGTGTCGTTGTCGTGCGGACATAGCTGAATAATGACCAGCAACATCTGATCGTGTGCCTTCTTAAGATGAGTCTCGTGAGTGGCTCGAACCACCCCGTTGTTAGAATCGTTGCTGGTGGGAACTTTGTCGATATGGGGTATGCAGACTAATTTTGACCTCATCTTCGAAGACGGAGGCAAAGCATACGTTCTTTTGGATAAAATGATTATCCTCTTTTGGCGCGCCACTTACGCATTCAAAGTGCAGAGCCGTGGTTTTCTGAAGATACCCATTATGATTCGAGGATAATCACTGAAGGTAATGAGGAGTTTTACATACCTCAGTAGCTGTGTCAGCTCTGACAGGAGTTTGTCTGCTACAGTACGTGTACAACCTCAAGGCACCGAATCACATTTTGGGCAAAAAACACCACTATGTCTCAATGGCCGCGTGGACCAGACTGTAATATAGACTGACATGTAGTACCTTTGCGAGGGATAGATCACTTTGACCACCTATGTCTAAGAGGTGTTTCTGGGGTCCGGTACCGTCAGTGCTAATTGACAAACGGAACCTATTCCGTTGTGCAGTGGGTACTTCACTCGAGTCCCATCGACTGTGATGGCTCAGCCATTGGTTACACAGGCCAAAACATCATCCACCGAGACCAGTGTTGTTCTGTGGTTTCTTCAGAATGTCGTAAACCAAGAGGCAGCAACCTTTGACTTTGCAGAGGTGTGTGGAGGAGAGTACGAGGATTTAGAGTGTTCCGCCTTTCATAGTGTGATCCCCGTACTCCCCATTGCACGAAAAGGCGGCCGATCTATTTCCGGACAGGCTGATTGAGTCCTTGATGGTGAAGGAGAAACCTCAGAATGCTTGTGATATGCTAGCACCAGGTACCTTCCTCATCCATCCCTTTCTCTTGGTTTCACCTTAGGGTGTTAAATACCATGACGTGCACTTTACGGTTCCATGAGAATGAAGCATCAGTGTCAACACCGCTGTTGCTGCCTCTGACAATGGTGGTGAACCTAGAACCATGGCGGCTCCCAGTACTGTCTGGACGCGATGCATCACTTTGAATGGTTTTGTTTTCCGTACAGTGGCCACTCCTCTTCGATGTTGGCCTCAAATAAACAAATTAGGTCTACTGATATTTCGGTACATTTCGAACACACTCGGGCAAAATGCTGGAAATGTTTACCGACTGTTATCTTGCAGAACCGGTTCTACAGTTCAAACTCTGCCAAATTTCGAAGGTCCAACTATTCCCGTAATGCGTTTGAAATGAAGAAAAGGAAAGCAAGGGAACGTTTACCTGTCTGAGGTTTCTTAACGAAATCACTGATCTTTAAAAAAACAGGTTGGTGTTTCAGCTATCAGGATTCCACCTAATATAACTATCATATTTGATAAACGAAGACGGTGGTTTGGAGTCGCAGAGGGTTTTGTTCAGCAGCCGTACCACTGTACTTGAATGTATGGTTTCAGTGATATCGCGCTAGTGTCGAATATATCCTATGACAAACTTTAAAGTGTAACGCATGAAACATGTCTAACCAAATTCCGTAGGGTGTGGCTGAAATTTTGACAGCATGCACTTATTGATTCTCTATGACAAATAGCTGATCATGACAGGAGACGAAAAGAACTAATCTGTGATTCTTGCTCGTCAGACCAGAGTTTATAGTCAGTAAAGTGCCGATGGCAGTCCAAAAGGTTTACGCAGTGCCATTCCAGACAAATTTCTACGCAGTGATTTTACTCACAAGTGGAATAAAGACTGAATATCAACCAGTCTTTCTAGATATGCCATGAAATCTAGCTATACGGTTTTACTTGCTATGGACGAGTGTTTCAGCGGTAATTTGTGCTCCGCAATTTGGCTTTTCTTGTTTCCTAAAGATTTTGAATAAGATCGAATGTTGTAATGTTGGCAAAAATTAAGGATCCCAATTTTTTAGCTCATCCATTCCAAGCAGTCAAACTGAGATTTTTTTTTGAATTAACAGGGAACCTGTAACAACCAGACTGAAACGTTACCTTCCTATAAAGAAAATTCACCTAATTTTGTTTTGCTAGGATTCCCTAGTACACAGTAATTAATTCGACACCGGTAACTCGGCATTGTACATCACTCGCAATTCATCCTCCTATGTTGCAGTCAGGCTTTGTGAATTACTAGAAACACTCCTGGGCTCAACCAAGACAAGAACAGAAATAGTAGCTTGTAAGGCGATGAGGTCTTAAACTTCAAATAAAGGTTTCATACTGTCATTGGATTTGACCGCTAGCAGGCATTATGGAGAAGTGTGTGCACAGTGAATCGTGTAAATCCTTGCAGTTCACTCCCCCCCCCCACAACACTCCGGAGCGGAGTGTGGATAATCGCTTTCAACCGCGAGTTGTTACCCAGAGGTGGAATTCGTTTAAGCTTCAACAGGTCCTAGTGTCACGGAGCTAGTGTCATGAGCTAGTAAGTAGCCAGCCAACCGGAAGCCAGAGAGTTCATATCACATTTGCGATGGTGGGATCCGTGACTCAAATAATGAAATCTCCAAAAGGACCACCACTTTTATTTTCTGTTGCTGGATTATGAAATGTGATGTGCACATCCGTGGTTATAAAAACGAGACCCAAAATTTTGGATTCAATTCCACGACATCACTAAAACTAACATCTCGTAGCATTTGGTTTACCTGTTGGTTTTGATTAATTATTTTTTGTTGGCCACTTGGAGAAACTGCATAAGAAGTTTCTTTTTAATCAGTGTTGCCTTATGATTGGACGGATGCGCAGGAGTTACGTATACCATGATTAAAAATCAATAAGTATTTTATTGGGGATAACAGTGAATTTTCGCAATGGGAGTCTGGTGACGGGAATATTTTTTCCCATAAGACGCTGATAGTTTTGCTCATTGTTCCCGACTATATCCATACTTGTCTTTATTTCAACAAGGTGACGTACTCGAGAAACAAGCAATTTAGAAAATTAGATCGCTTATAGGCTGCATTGGATGCGTTGCGGGTCTCATTTGAAGGCGCTTTTCGATTTCAAATTCTGTTTAGTTAACTTATTCCTCTACCACTTCATCTGACAAGCTGATGAATGTTTAAGCCAAAACTTACTTCGAAATGGCATTTTTCCTCAAAAGAGACGAGTAAATCTCCTTTACGTGATATACCACCCAGTATTGAAAAGCTGCGACACACTGTGCGGCCAACTTGCCGTTTTCGCTATTCGCCAGGACTGCATACTTACTCGAGTAGCATGTAAGTGTGTAAATCAAGTGACTGGAGGATCAGTGGTGCCATATTCTGTTGTAGTGTGAATCCATCTTGTTACCGATCACACGATTTATGGCTGAAAGGTATTATGTTCAGTCACTGGCCTGAAGGCCACAATTTCGAATCGCTCAAGACTCCAGTTACACGATGAAATCTCGAGTGATATTTGTGACTCACCAATAAACAAGAAGACAAACTTATCACCAGTACCTAATTTTGGAGACTTCATAGTCGGAATTCTTATTTCAATTTCACAGGGCGTTGACTGCGACTTTCTTAATACTGCATTAATCATATGTGCTCAACATGTTTTTTTTTCAGTTCCGGTGCCCTAATACTGCATAATCATATGTGCTCAACATGTTTTTTTTCAGTTCCGGTGCCCTAGTGAACAATTTATCGTAAACAGCATTCTTGATACCCTTCTGTGTGAATCAATATCCCTTGATGTGTCTTCAGGCATGTTCCTTGGCTGAATCATTCCCGAGAATTTTTTCACGTTCCAGCTTTTATAGCATTGAAACAATTGATATTCATTGATGGTCAGATAAATGCTTTTCAAGCCGTTTTGTTAGATAATGGTCCTGGGAATTAGCCAAACTATTTTTATTCAGATAAGATTGAAACTGCACCATTTCGCGCCATCTATGATAGCATTAATTCTTTGGACTCCTTACAGCGTCAAGACAGTGTTGCAGACATTTAAACAAGCCTACCGTATTCAGGAACATGAATTTTGTCTTGTCACGCAACTACATAGCGTTACCATTGCATTAAAACTGCATTACCATAACTCAACAAAATTCGTCAGTAAAAGCTTGCGAACGCTATGAGACACTACCAGGATTAGGCATGTTTCTTAAACGTAGCAACATTTGTCTTAATCGTGCCCGTTGAAGGATGTCATCTGTGCTTCCCTAATAGCGTGTGATTCCAGAATTATGCAACCGCACACAGCTTGAGTTCGACAGGCCCTGATTGGATTTCATGTCCACCATAGTCGGCGATTGTTCAGCTAAAATGATATCTCTAGACCAAGACCAATACCTGATCTGAGGCACCCGCGTCATGCCATGTAGTGAAAACACCTGATGGTTTCTGAACACATCCGCTGTACTAGAAATGTTACTACGTACAACTTGATTCTCACTCGTGATGACCCGTAATTCAGTTCACTGTAACGGCATGTTGGTTTCGCAACACTAATGATCGTCTCCATAATTAGCGAGAAAACACGAAAACGCTTCAAAACAATCTTGGTTTGGTCCGACGGTCTAGTTACCAACAAAAACGCAATTTGGAGAACTACCTATCCTCCCGGTTGTCTCATAATTTTGATGACTAACCAAATATCGAATGAGCCTACAAAGGTGTCCGTTTCAACAGAAAATCACGGTCTCACTCCTCGAAGATCAATCGGTCTGAAGACTTTATAGTAGATTTTAGCTTCGATATGCTCGTGCCAGGACGAAACAGACTGCTAGAATTTAGACGAAATAACAAAACAGGGAGTCACTATTTTATGTGCAAGCAATCCTGTACCGAAATGCTACTTCTCAGGACTAGGAAAATTCTATGTTTCTGAGTGATAATAAGGTCATCATTTGGTTGCTTCTTGTTGGCTCTAGTCGATAAAAGTTCATAAGGACACCTCCAATAAAGATAGAGTCCCCCTTGTGCACACGGCGCGATTTTCTTCGCTTCAAAATTTAAACTTGACAGCGTCTGAATTTGAATAATAGCAACTGAAATGGAACGATAAAAAT
Source organism: Opisthorchis viverrini (assembly GCF_000715545.1). Lineage (NCBI taxonomy): Eukaryota > Metazoa > Platyhelminthes > Trematoda > Opisthorchiida > Opisthorchiidae > Opisthorchis > Opisthorchis viverrini. The sequence continues at coordinate 145,962 of NW_008751751.1, read as the reverse complement.
GATTGATCGTTCACAAAACAAAACTTTATGATACATGTCTTGGTAGCCTGGGAGATGATTCCCTGATCACCCAGCTTAAAGTGTGGTCTGATCGAATAGAACGTTAATACAATTAGAGCTCAAAAATGGTTCGTGTAAATTATGCCTAGCCTACACACAGTGCAACTGAATTTCCTTTTGAAAAAGGTACATAATCTCGTTTTGCTTGTGTTTCATTTAGAGTGAATGCAGTCTTGGATCCTACAATATGAATCATATGAAAATCACACAGGTATGAAGGATGTTTTCTGGGTCATCAGTTTTGTTCACCAAAACAAATAAACATTCCTTGTCCCAGCCACATTCAGATGTGGGTTATCCATACCTTTATATCTATATTAGTATTAATATTCATTAAAAATATTTTCATTGGAACATCACAGCATTCTCAACCCAATCTACTGTTTGCATTCGTATTCACATTGAGCACTGTTCTCGTGCCCCACATTACACAGGGGAATTTCGGAGTGTTCCTTACAATTATGGATGTCCCGAGATGAGACTCCGTGCACCTAAACGTACTTACTCAATAAATGATGCAACCAACAGTAACAACAGTATTAGTGAACAAGAAGTTAGGTCGGAGTACAAATTCTTCTCTACCTGTGTAACGGTGATGCTACTAACGGGAGTGGCATGCGAGTAGTATGTTTCTTCCTGTGAATTCGCTTCGCGTCTCTTGAAAAGTGAGATCTGTTGCGGAATTTGTGGAGTCACTTTGTGGAATTTGCTTGGATTTGAGCAACAGTCAAAGAATATCCAGGAAAGTTCAGGAAGATGCGTCCAAGGATATGGATATTCACTTTTTGTAAACAAGATGTATGTGAGGGTTTTGCTTCCCTATCCACTAGTCTGTAATTGTTCAGTTGGAATTTTCTAATAAATGGCTCCGCAGCAAAAGCCTTCTTTTTTCACCCGTAGTACACTTTGACGGGATCAAGTTAACGCCGCACTATTGTTAAAACATTTCCTATTGCCGAATACAACATTAGGACTCAAAGATGCCATAAAAATCAATAAGAAACCGTTCAATCCTTTTGAACGAGTCTATTTGATCTGATGAAACGAGTTTGTTCAACCTTGAACAAATGCACCGCACAGAGATTCCAATGAGTTGCGCTTCGAAAGACTCATGGGACTTGATAGGCATCACCCAAGGAAATGGCATGAAACAATGATCATGCGTGATTCTCTCTGACACCTCCCTGAACTGAATAGAATAACGGGATTATACGCTCTAACTGTGGGTAATACTCAAGCGCCTACACGAGTAATTCGAGTCGCGCTGAGCGCTTTCGAGCATTTAATACGCATTTTGTTTTGAGAGTAGGTTCATACCAACGCACTTGAGGGTTGAAAAACAGTGAAACTTGCTGCGGTTGCGGTGACCATGTGATTGAAAAACAGGGTTAAAATCTGTCCACTACAACCAACAACAGGCTAATTTGATTCTCCTCACACAGACGGTCGTGGAGTGCTGCGAGCCCTTACCCAGGTAGCATCTAACAATTGAATTCGTTCTCATCTGTGTGGAATGGCATTGGATAGTTAAAGATATCCTGGCCAATGAATACCTCGGATGAGGACAGTTTTCGAGGTATTACCGTTTAGGCTATCTAAATTCACCGATGACTTCCCAGTAGTTTCTTTCGTAATCAGTGCTTTCTTAACAGCACCTACAACACTTTCATTCTGTCTCTGACGGCGGATCATGCGCTGGGGTGCTTAGTCATCAGATGTAATGCATGCCAGCTTGGAACCATTGTCCGAAAGAATAATCTGTGGGACAAAAAAGTTTGTGTAGAAAAAAGACAAAAACTGGTTGGAGAATCCTAGTTCACTTGGAGCAAACAAAATTACGGGGAAACGAAATTTGCCATAAGTCTGATAAAATCAATATGAATGCGACTACTCAGTGTTATTTCAGCTTTTGAGACCATGTTCTGAACAGGCCTACCCGTCACGTCAACGATTGCTTAAACCCCCCCGGTTAGATCAGTCCATAAAATCCTCTTTTAAGACTAATGCAATGTTCGTGGCAAAATGACCATCGTTGCTATTGGTTAAGTTATTCAAATAATTACACTGTTTACGAAACAGCCAAGTGGAAATGAATAGCCAATGAGGATGACTGTAGTACGGCATCGCGCACCAGGAAACAATCTGAAGTGGTTGGAAATTAAGCCAGTAATATACTTATGTCCAACTAGTCCCAAATGACATAAAAATTCCATCCCTGAAGTTCTCGATTTTTAGTTTAGGTTTTTGGCTATAATAAACAACGCAAAAACAATGAAACGACTTTCCTCATAAACTACACCATCAGCAAATCTACGGTGTGGATGCAGAAAACTACATTTGGACATAGCGCTGGTGATGGTACTGCATCATAGCGGCTAATCCAGGATTAGTAAATCTCGTTGCAGGAATAAGCAAATCTCGGCTCCTGTATGGGATTTCGTTCTGAAACTGACACTAGATCAACGGCTGCGTTTACCGAGCAAAACGACTGATTGCGGTTCGTTCTGATCGCAATGGGCATTGAACTCAAGATTTTGTGTGACATGTGCGGCGTGTCACGTAATGATTGCGGTGAACTTTTAAGCTCTGTGACACAATCTAAAAGACTGCCACTGATACATCAACTTTTGTGGAGGCCTCTTTTGAAAGCTATTCATAATCGATTTACTGGGTCAAGTTTCCCTAACTCTTGGTTTGATTGTGTTATATCTGCTGATTCGCCGGCCTGTGGTATCTGCTGCTGACCCGCTCCAGTGCCTAGTGTCGGAGAGAAAAAGGCTCACGGAAGGGAACACAATAGCTATATTCCAACAAAGTGGTTGCGAGAGCGCGAGTGCGTGCGAGTGCGAAAAGTACAACGGCCTCAAGCTTTTTATTGGAAGGACACTGTCTGAACTTGGTCCAATGCTGACGCACGCGGTCTGGCTTTAGTACGAGGCAGCGACGTGCTGCATATTGCGGAGGCGTTGTCTGTCCTTGATCAACGCTGACTCGAGCTGTCTGGGTTTGATGCAAGGCTGTGACGCGCTGCATATTGAGAGGGGTTGTCTGTTTGGTCAACACCCGGCGGAGCTGAGAGTCTCCGTAGGTTCCGGGCATTCAGTGGTTGCTTTCAGGAAGCTGACCTTCCTGATAAATTTTCCTCCTGGAAGTATATAAAATTTTTGGCGAAAAGTTACTGAAATAGGTCAAACCTAGAGTTGGATATAGGTGAATCCATGAATTTGACCATGAATTTAACTCAGGTTGTATGAGTTGAACTAAGTTTACTAAGTTTACAGTAATACCGTATTGCTAAGGAAAGGACGTGATACTATTGTCAAAAACTGTTATTTATGTAAATGTGACGTTACATAGTTTTTATACCGAAAACAAACAACATTTAGACCTCCAAGAGGAGGATAAACAGTAACAATTCTGTTCATCCCCTCTGTTCGCAGACACTCCGTTATTCTGAAAATATCAGATCGTAACCCGTGTATTTGAAGCAGACCATGTGGAGCAATGAACCCAGTATGAGCTGTTATCCCTGATGTGACTCAACATCGCTTTGTTTCAGCTGGCTCTGCATTTCTTAGCCGAGCCTCATTTGTATTGGAACTACTGTCTTTCACTACAGAAAGCAAGCACTAGATTTTATTGCTCTCATCCAGTGGTATCAGAGACGAGCTATATCACACCCGTTTAACATTATCTGCGTGTGTAAGAGCGAGTTGGAGAAATAGAAACATTTACTACTACATTCGATACAACGCCTCGACTGCTGGACATTGGACTTCGATCAGTAAAAACTGCGCTATAGCAAGACACTGACTGATTGGCACGTCAGTGTGGAGTCAAAGCCAGAACCAGAAACAGGACACGGACCGGTGACTGTGGTTTGGCTGTTTTATCTCCATATCACATCAACTTCACCTTCAAGTTAGGGGCTGGATCTACATGTGATGGGTAGGTCACAAAACCAGAGGAAATCACTGTTTGGCCCTGTCCGCTGATTGTGTCGTCTCTTGGACCTCAAAAGTGAATTCAAGATTTAGGCCTGTCGCTAAGCCCGCAACGGTACAGGACCGGAAAGAGCACCCGGAGTCACCCGCACCCTACGGGCGTCTAGCACTAAACAGGACAGGAGGTCTTATCACATTTTCATCCAAAAAAGCTAAGATATTCCAGGTGCTGCTACCGCCCGGTAGGATGGTTTTATAACTTGTCAAGCGGCCCCACATATGGGCCACACCGGAAGGACCTAATCCAATTGCTTGGGAGGCACTGGGACAGCTCTTAACGGATATCCTGCTTCAGCTGGTTTGTCAAAATCTGCAGATACTCGTGTGAGAACTCTGCGCCACTAGCTGGCTTGAAATGACGGGCAGACCAACACTGAATGGGATTTTGGTGGATCAAAGCTGAATTACCAGGATGGTAAAGGGATCGAAGCCGACAAGAAGAAAAATAATTCTATGGAACAAAAGAATCCAACGACGACTCACTGTGATATTAAAATTAAGGAGGTGATTATATTTTGACCATCCACTCGTGCGCAGACCTGTGGGACATCAGCGCACTCTTGCTGGATCAGTCGCAAATGATCAATATAATAGTTAATTTCTCAACAAATGAACTTATTTGCACATCACTTTTGTGTTCACAGGAGAATCAACCGATTTTCTCGCTTATGAGATTTTTCAAGAGATTGTGCCGCTTTATGTTTCATTTGGTACGATATTCGAGATATCGCAAACCCTATTTGATGAGCTCCAAGAAGAACGAGACCTGTCGTGGGCTGCTGAAGGTTTTTCAGCAACACTATGAGTAGTGCAGCACGTGTATATTACAAAGGCCACCTTAATGCTGCAAAGCAGAATCAAATGGAAAATGTTCGGAACCGATTGAGAAGTGAACGCTTTAGAAAAGCTTCCTAAACAATCGGCAGTTTTTACTTGGGCAACGTTTCGCTTTTGACACAAAAAGCTTCACCAGGCCAGGTGAACAGGTTACCAAATCGGCCAGGTTATAAGACAGACGGGGAACAAACGAGTAAGTCCTCTTCAGATTATCAACCTAGATCAGTGTTGAGTGTCAATGAACGGCGCTTGTCGGCTAGTGTGGGTGCCAAGATCTTGAATTGATGGATTGGAGGAGTTTCAGATTAGTTCCCATCGCTTTTTGTTCCTTAATCTTCCACTTCAGGGTGGTTCAATTGGTGATTCATCTCGGATGCCACTGGTAGATTTCCTTTGGTCTTCGTGGCCATGTGAATGTTGCGACAATTCAGTTGGGGGATGGGAGGTGGGTAAGGTTAAGTGGAACTCAGATGATGACTACTCTTCCCTCTGATAATCGCACACCAACACATGTTAGCTCGAGTGACCCAACACCGTTCTCCACACGCTTGCCAGTCCCACGCCATCTATTCTGTTTACACTGGGATGCTTGGCGATTTCTATCGCCTCGGCTATCAGTCTCTGTGACGTGGACCGTAGTTCTCGCCTCAAAACCTCAACATTTTCTAAGTCTACTTTGTGTCCCGTGTCCAGTACGTGTTCCGCAATTGCCGAGTCTTTCAGTAACGCTTGATATTCATTTGCGTTTCTCGGCGGCCTGTTTATTTTTCTGCTATACCCTCCGATTTTGATGTGTAGTTCTCTGGCCGTCTGCCTATATAGACCTTGATGCAGTCGTTGCACTTAGTTTTGTAGGCACAGTTGCCGGTTCTCGTTTGTTGGTTCACAGTGAGGCACATTATCAAAGTCCATTTTAGAATTCTGCTGACGAAAGGACATATGGGTAAAGCATCTAATAACAGCATGAGCTGCTCACAATTTTCCACTTTATTCGGTTACTTTGCTAGATTTCCGTAGAACAGTTTACTCAAATATCTTTATGGTGATTTAATTTCCGGGATGCCGATTGCTGGGTAAGAAGCCCCTCCCTGCTATTGCACAAGTTCCAAAATATTCATTTCCAATGTTTGGGAGTAGTAGACGGTCATACATGAAAGGAAATCTTTTGTACTCTTTGCAGGCGAGTGGGCACATTTACAGGACACACCTTAATATCCCGTGTTCCTGGGTCAAGAGCGAACCTACGGCTAACAGGTACAAGTCAGCAGTTCAGATAACGGCAGATGATGTGTTCCTTAGTGTGGCTTGTTGGCTTCTTCATCTGAGACCAGTTGCACAGCTCTGCTTGGGTGGCCACATGAGCATCATGGAAGGACACTGCAGAACAGGCCAAGCAGGCGGGGGGTGAATCGAGACAAAATCCGGACAGACGTAAGCATATCTCTGTAGGAAGGCAAACCGTGAACACAGAGGTTGTCGCAGGACAGAAGATCCACAAGTGAAAATCCGAAAGCACGCAGACAAAGTGGGTAAATGAATGGGAAGAATATCAAGCTGCCAAGCAAGATTCAATAAGTTACGTCCTCAAGCTGTCCAACACTATGCAGTTATCACATGATCCAGGGAGCATCGGCATCGCACGATCGCGGTTTATATCAAGGTCTATATCAGATCGGCTTCCTTCAGTCAGCTGAGGATTTTTATGGCCTCGAGGAGATGTGCACACAACACCGGGTTTTGTGTTGGTATTCGGGTACTTGAACAACCATCAGAGTGCGCCCTTTTGGCTTCCCATTCCATGGATTTTTTGTAATGAACTAGCGTGGACTGTCCGGAGTTTTCTGTTTTATTGTGCATTTTGCCCAACGAACAATCAGACCTGAGGTTCGGTAGTATGTGAGCTAGTGCCCTGGGTACGTGGATTCAAGGCGCCTTGGTTACTGTGGCAAGGGTTAGATCGCACCTGGGTCCCATCTAAATTGGACTTGGTTACAACCTTACTCATAGCAGTTTTCAGACTGGATCGGTTCGAATACGGAGTGAGTCATCCCCATGGTCCTGTCCGCAAACTGTGTCGCCTCACACCTGTTCGGTTTTGTTAAAAAAAACACAGGCCAACTCAGGTTCTCTGCGCTTCAAAACCTAGTAATCTACACCAGTACTGACCGTCCTTCAAGAAGCTGAAATCAGGCAAGACGCATCTGGATCTTCCGTTCCTTCTTCAGTGCTGGACAACTCGCCACATGTCTAGTTCAACTTTTGCTCGGTTGGCTGGTTTTATGACCCTGAGTTTACTGAACCGGATCGAAAAAATTCGAGTAAAATGTTTTCACATCAAAGCCAGTGGGATCGCTGGACGCGGATCTCGTAACCGATAATCTGCTAAAATACAACTGGCGATGGCATAGAACATGATAAAATCGTATCACTAGTTGATATAAAACGTCTTAGAATAGGACAGATTGAATTTTTGGGGACTAATCCAAAGTTCCTTGGACGTGACAGGATTTGAAATCGTGCCCTTATAGAAATATATATTTAGACTTAAAGATGATTGATTGCGCCTGCAATCTGCCGTTGAATGTAGAAATCATGTGAGTTTGATAGCACTCACCGAGTACACCGGACGCTAGTAACCATGACTAATGAACTGAGTGGATATCAACCGACTGATACGTTTTAAGGAATGTGTAAGCAGAGGCCAAAGACAGTATGATCAATTTTGTCGCCAAAACAAGCTTCAACCTTGGCAGAACACACAGGCTACTGAAAATTCTGCGGTAACTTACTAGCAGTTTTACAGCTTTTGGCACCAGTCATGTGGGCGTAGTCTCGGAGCTCCCGTCTACTTGGACACCCAAATGTACGCGATTGGAGGGACGCAGTCATTCGTAACAGTGGTCATGGGCTGTCAAATTACTTTGATCAACCGTTGAGTATCTCATAAATGAAATATTGAAGTGGAATTCAGTTGAGTTTCTCCTTAAGATCAACGCTATTTTCAAATGAGTATGATTTTCCAAGCTCAACACTGTTTTCCTGCAGGATAAGGAATCGGCTAGTTAGAGATAAAGGATCGTGTGCCATTATTGGCAGCATTCGTGCAGTATCAGCTGCTGACCTTATCGATGTAACTGTAAAAGTGAGATCACATACTGGTCAATGCCCCCAACCATTGAAAGCGACGACCGCTGTCTGTGTTGCTCTCGCAAGATGTCAACTAATCGGTAATGCGTTTATGCTCCGTGTCACTCGTGGCTGAAGGAGGCATCGCAGTTAAAGATCAAATCTGTGAAGCACTAGGTTTTTTAGCATCTGTTAATAAGCTGCAAAGGTTTTGTTTCATTTTCATTTTCCTACTGTTTCCGTAAATTTCTGTTGATGAAAAGTTTTACTGACCACTAAACTTATCTTTGATAAAAAGCAACCCGTAATCAACTGACGATAGTTTTCATCAAATCAACAAATCATATGTCGTTTGAAAAGGACAAACGACAAACCCAGACGAGTACAAAGTATTAAAAAATTTCATCCAGGCGCTAATATACATGGATGTTACACAATGCCAGTCATTATTCCGTACAAACATGTGGGTGGCCACACTAGCGAGAAAGCTGTGATTTACCACGTCCGTTTGCTCAATGCCTGTGCGTATATAGTCAATGTGTTGGTTGATTTCATATATATATATATATATATATATATACGTGCATCCTGTGAGTACTGATGACGCTTCAAATTAATTCTGCGCTGTTAACCGGTGAGTGTTTTTATTTATAGCAATCAACTCTAGGAATTGTGGATATGAAGATTTTCTACAATGCAAAGACCTCTGATAACTATTTGTTTAGTAGAACCTTACAGGTTGAAGCCTCGCAGCATCCACTTATCCGTAATTTTTCACTTCTAAGTGACACGGTACTTTGTGGGAGACCAAACTGTGATGCAATGCCTTTGTAGAACTTTGAAGTAGCCAGTGTTTTATGTAAAACTGGCAGAAATTTGTGGCGTGTTTTGATACCATCTGAGTTAAGTTAGACATGAAAGCTTTCACTTGGTTGTTGCCAGAATGTAGAATATAAGTTCTGATGCCTCGGTTCAGTGATCAATTTTCCTGCGTATTCACCATACCTCGGTATTAACTCCAAAGATTTGTTCGGTTGATTTCTCTCAGCTAAGCAGTGCACCATCAGCATAATCAGTAAAAGTAACACAAGATGAGAACACTGGTGATTCAATACTTTAAAACCAAGTCAATTTACATAAGTAAAGCCATATAATTGGAAGAGCCGAATAAGGTGCACAGAGAAAGACCTACAGCTGGTCTGCCACAAGCATCCAAGGTGCATACACCTCAAACACTTTGTCACACAGTCTGGAAAGGGAATGACAGCACAAACGAGACCGATATCCGTCACTGATATCGTCCACTGTTTCCACCGAAGTACGCGAAGGGCGATTTGGATCACATACTGGAAAGCAGAAAACGTAAATGGCATCCAGACGTTTCGAAATGTCAGTTTTTTTCGATACCCTTAATTTGAAGACAGCACCTATTCGGCAGACAGCAATTCGGCATGTGTAACTCATGGCCTAGCCAAATTAGCTTGCAATCCTGGACGCACTGTTTGAGAGAAGTACTACCTGTTTCATCAAAGACCCGTTTCCTAATCAACTCATTGCGACTTACGTAGTTCCAGTCGGTTTGAACCAAAGATCTGAGACAGCGATGGTCAAAAACTGATGAATATCTCACACCCTCCGCCCGAAGCGAACAGTTCTATCAGTCGTTCAAAAACACAGTCCTCACCCTCTGCAGCCCGGAGATATGTATTGTCGATGCAACATGTGAGGCAAATCCGAGGAAGCGGTTCTTGGCTTTAAGCTTCATGTGCTAACTTTATCTAACGTTGTCTATCTAACTACTCACAAAGCTTATGAAACTCCCGAGCTACTAATAGCGTTTCACTTTTCAGTGTCAATACTTGAATTCTATTCAAAGACTTCACGTCCTGCAGCATAGCCCCGAACCTTTTGGGTTCACAAAACACGTAAAGATCTGGATGATCTTGACTCATCTTTTATAGTAATAGCCTTCTCCTGATCCTTTCCAAGTTGTTGGTAATGTCGTCCGTATTTTTCACGTCAAGAATGCTCTTATTCGGATGGATCAGTACACCAGGGTTGTGGAGGCCTTAGGTTGTTCACAGTTTTATTTCAACAATGACGAAATTAACCACCAATAAAGAATGTATGAAAGGACATCCTTGTTAGGCATCACTATTTATAGGAAAGCTTTTACAGAGCTCACTGCACGAAGGCCGCGTGCATAACCGGCAGCTGGAAGAAAACAAATAGGTAGCCAGTTCAGTTGCACTAATTGCTTTGTTTATCTCCGTTTTCTAAAGACAGCATATATAAATACAGAAGGAATCTAGCCTACGAGCAAGAGCCGCTTGTTGTCCTTGCTTTGGTAGGCGGACATAACAGCAGCTAGAACATATGTTTTTGGAGTTTGGAAACAGAATTTGAGTTGCTAATGGTGGTTACGGAAGTCAGAGTTGCAGATGCTGCAAATAAGCATCAAGTATGGATGACGAAACGGTCAGTTCCACGGCCAGAACCTAGGAGGGGGGCTAATCACACTAAAGTGGGAAAGAAGACAGTGTGTGTGAAAGTGTAAGAGGGCAGGCATCAGCATTGGCATGCTTTCGCTTACCCCTGATGTACGCAGTAAGTGAGGTGACCAGAATGATGACATCACGCGACGGCCGATGTCGTGTGGTAGTGTTTTAGCTGTGATGTTCATGGTTGTATATGGGCTGGGATAGTTTGCACATGCAAACATGAGGACGATTAGAATCACCAACCGAGGCATTTACCGCAGGAGCCCGACTGCAGGTCAACGGTGTCTGACAAAAGACCACCAGAGCAACCTACATTTTTTGAAGCAAGTCGCCGCACATGTTCTAAACACTCACCTGACTGCGTTGATCAGACCTATACCGACTGACCGACCTCACATGACAGGCTCTATGAGTATCACACGTACACACCCTAGTATAGCTCAATGGATAACGAAGGTGTACAGAAAGTTACACCACAATAAGTCCTAGTATCTCCATGACGGCAATAAAGATGTAATGTTCCCCGTGCGAATTGCCGCAAATCAGCTGTGTTACTCATGTGATGGAGTGAAGGGGAAGGAAGGACTCATCGTCAGAGTCCCCTGTAAGGATAGTTGAATGCGGTCAGCCACTACGTGCAAAAACATATCCAGGTAGTTAGCGAGAGTAAGGAGTAAGAAGTTACACGTATGCTACACAGTCAGGAAGATTTGCACATATAAGCACCAATCCAAGGTTTGGGTGAATAACAACTATACGTTGTTGGGAATCTATGAGCTCTCCGATTTTGAGTGGAAAAATAAGACTACAGTCTTATTGTTGCACTCTAGGATTCTCATCAGAGGACGGTGGTAATTTTAATGGGGGAGTCGTCTCGTTTTAGAATACTTCGACGTATTCAGGAAAGCCCACTTGAGCGATGCTCAAAATCACAAGCCAGAAATTTTGGATTCTTGAGATTTATCAAAAGATGCGGTACTACATGTATGAAATACGTACTGAAAGGGGTATAAACCTCAAATTATGGGGGTTTCCGTCTAAGCTGTTGCACAAATTAGTGCGAGTCCAAAGAAAACACAGAGAAGATGGCAAATCGATGTAGTTTGCGACACACGCCTGGGTACACGTGGTAACGCAAAATGGTCAAAAAGCGCGCGTAAAGAATGGCTGACCAAATTAGTTCAACAAGTCAAGGGTTAAAAGTTAATGAGGGATTACAGATGCATATCGAGTCTATGAGGTAGACGCAGTAAACAGCAGCAGGTAAGGGAAGAGTTTGACAGCAGGAAAGGAACTACACTCGTCAACTGGCATCTAGTATGGTGATGACTCAGGTGATTAGGCGTTGTTTTACGTGGGTTATGAACAATCCGGGAACGAAAGTTGATTATTTTTGGATTTAGTAAATAATAAACCTGGCAGTAAATTCTTTCACCGTTAAAATGGAACTGGCATACATTTATCTAATATTCGAGAACGAAAGTTTTGGGAAGATGTTTGACACCAGTTGCAACGAAACACTGCGTAAAGTTGCGTCGCGTTACCATGCTCAGGTTCAAGTCCGAAGATTTATGTGGGATTTTTGATATTGTTTCAAATAAATACTAGGCCATTTAAGTCCACTGATGCCTAGTTAAATTTAGTTAATCGGTTATCTTTGACCCGCCAACCATTGGAATGAATCACTTTTGCTCAGCTGATGCTCACCACCATCTGACAATTGTGCAGTCGGCTCTGGATCGGACCAGTAGTTCTAATAACTTTCGGGTACGTCTAGCGCCTCCGCTCGCCTAAAACTGGGCGCAAAATCATTTCTTGCATGCTGATTTAGCCGTCATGCCAAACACGGGCTCAATATGTTACCTACATGTGAGGTAGACAACATGTGATAATCCAAATCGGGTGGCGGTGACAGAAACTGCATATGGGCTTAACCTTCTCCCAGAGTTATTTCTATTCTATCAATGTGGTGGACAGTGTGAGAGCACACGTTTGCGTTGGATCATAATAAAAACTCAAACATACAGTTTTATTGCAGGAAAAATTAACCTATTATTGGTTTTGAAACTGCATTGGGCTTAACCTTCTCCCAGAGTTATTTCTATTCTATCAATGTGGTGGACAGTGTGAGAGCACACGTTTGCGTTGGATCATAATAAAAACTCAAACATACAGTTTTATTGCAGGAAAAATTAACCTATTATTGGTTTTGGTAAAGCGCGTTGATATGTCAAAGGTCTGTTTTGTTGTTGCTGTGCTTTTCGAACGTTTGACTAAGTTAAGCGAATATTTGCATAAAACGGAAATAATCAAATGTCGTGCAAACAAAACCTTTGCATAACTTTTACACGAACAGAAAATCAAGGTTCACACACTGAATTCGGAACATGAAACTGTTCCAACACTGTGAATATCAAAGTTGAACTTTTGTGAGTTCGTGCTTAACGAATGTCACCTCGCTCACTAAGTCGATTAATGAAGTTGTATTTAGAAGTGTTTACCAGACACATGAATCAGTCGGAAACCTAATATCTCAGAGTTTAAGCGCAAAGCGAGGGCTCTGATGATTGCGTGTACCTGTTAGAACCTGAAGTACGTCATGCCTCATTTAGACTGTTATTTTCGTTGCTGAAGTTTTTTGTTGACTACTGACCATTCAAGTCAAACTTTGGTGCTATACGTCAATCTTAATACACCATGATGTTGGTCAACATTGTTAAAACACGTGTTTGTAAATGCTATCTTTTATCACCCGGTCTTCTGTAGCGATAATTGAATGGATATTTTCCCTAGTTTCCCTTTGTCGTTGGAGTATAAGCAAGCCAATCAATACTCTGATCTGCTTGGTATAACCATAATCAAAGGGAGCAAAACAGCGTTGAAAGTGCCACACAACCAAAAAATTGCGTACATGTATTTAAATCCTCAGAAGAAAAAGAGGAAACAGTGAGTCAGGGAGGGGACCTGCGGCTGACCCATCACTAGCATTCTGATGTCCCTACTCCTCTAAGCGCTTAAGCAGACAATGTGAAAAAAACTGATATCACAAAGGCTACTGAAATCGATTAGCCACTAATTCTTACAATGTTATCAGCGAAGCGCCCGAATGGTGTCATAGGGATCCTATCCTGAAAGGTGGGTCGTACCAGTGACATCCGAACTGTTCGTAATTTTTCCCACAATTTTGCCAAGTCATACGTTATCCAGCTTGCGGTTTGCGCCATTCTGAATAATGCACGGAAAAAAACCGTTTGGTATTCACCGGATGAAGGTGATGATTGCAAGAAATTAAGTTTCAAGCACCATATGCTACTTAAACAATTTCAGCAATGGTGATAATCAATATGATAGCAGATACAGGTTTTGCTTGAGTTTCAGTCGTACACGTTTTCTTCCCTGAGTGGAGCTTGCACTTATTTTTAGCTTTGGCCAGTGCTGCTTTTACGGTGGGTGCTTCTGGCCTTGCTAGACTCATCTTGGTAGTATACATGACACTGTTAGGAATCATTATAGTCTCTTGTATGGTTAATTGACTAGGCATTTGGGCAGCACTTTGACCACACTTTATTTACCAATCTGACATCGTTTACGACTGATTTATGGAAATCAACCATAAAACTACATGCAACAACCGTGGAATTTCTATACTTCACGGCCAGATCAGTGTTAAAATTTTAAACTCAAAGATTACACAAATTAGCAGAGTTCTTCGGTATTTAGTTATTCTTTGACCAAGATTGATTCATATATTTAGTTTACAGAATTGTATAATTCATGAGCAGCTATGCTACAATCACAAAATGCAGCGTGAGTATCGTGGTTTCGTGGTTGTAAAATCGTCCATAAACAGGAACGGATCATCAGTAGCCACATATCCATTAGATTTTTGCAATTTTTATAGTGTGATTCTACTTTCTACGGTTGCACAAATCAAACTCTCCTGTTCCAGCATTACGCAACATCATTGTTTAGCAACACTGTTTAACCCTCAACAAAACTCATTTGATCAGTCGTTCCTGTGCTTGAATAGAGGCCCGTGGGTATCATCAAGATTAGCTTCATTCTTGATGCCCAAGAACATCGTCAATATTCCACTAACTCGTTAGGGAACACGTCTACTTCAGCATATAATTTTCTGTGATAATTTGAATAAATAAATGCACTATGAATATCTGGTCGTCTGCGATATTCAACCTGGTAAAATATTGAGTTATTGGGTAAAGAATATACCTTATCTAAATGAACATGATTGAACCGCCTTATTGTGACATGGCAGTGCTTCTGTTTACATGTCTTTTCAAATACAGTTTTTGACTTTAATCTGTTTTTCGGCAGCCAATTACTGAACGCGCATTTTCACATATTTAAATTTTATGTCGGAACTTCTGTTTCTTGCTGCACAACTACGAAACAAACAAATATTGCAGACAATACAAAGTGGTTACGCAATTATGCACTATCCACGTGAACCAATGTGGTAACTATACCATAGTTACATTGTACTACAAGGCAGATGCATGCACAGGTACTGGTCGCACAGCTGTACTGGTGCGACGCAAGTTGTGATAAAACAGCCGTTCATGCTTGTACTAGGGTTTAATGAACAACAGCAAAAACGGCAATTATGGTAAGGATGAAGAGTTCTTATGTCTTCAGGTGGTAAGTAACTATTACGATATCCGTTTCTGGGTTAACCTGAGTTTCAAAGCAAAGAGTATAGTAGTGTTATATATAATATGTAGCGTATAATATTATATAGTATAGCATGTAGTATATATAGTATAGTGCTCCCATGCATGCAAGCCAACATCCAGCACAGATACACCACATCAGGAATAGCTGTAAATGCCGTGGGTCAATTCATGTTTATCATTCCTCCTGGAACATACCTACCTGTTTGTTGCTATGGTGGATTGCTAGCACTTTCTGAAAGGAGCAGTGAAGGCAAGCATTACTATAAAAATTTGTCCAAGGTCACCAAGCCCTTCATTGCGTGCTTCACGCCCATAGATTGCAAGGCAGTTGTGAAGCCTGCAGAAATTGAGCAACCCCACAAGAAATCAAGGAGTTACACTGGAAATTGTGAAACGCTACTAGTATCTCAGGTGACAGAGGAGGTCAGCACATGAATCTCAAAGGCAAGAACCGCTTCCTCGGATTTGCCTCACATGTTCCATCGACAATACATATCTCCAGGCCGCAGAGAGTGAGGACGACACTGTTGGACGACTGTTAGAATTATTCGCTTCGGGCGAACGGCATGAGATATCTTCCGACTTTTGACCATCTCTGTCTCACGCATTTGGTTGGAGCCAATTGAAACCACCGAATTTGCAGTGAGTTGATTAGGAAACCGGTCTCTGATGAAGCAGGCAGGACATCAGTCAAACAGTACATCGAGAATTGCAAGCTAGTTCGGCTAGACCATATGTTACACATGCCGAATTGTCGCTCGTCGATAACAGCAACGTATTTCATGCACAAAACGAGGAGACAAAAACACAGAGGTCGACAAGATGTGGCACGGCATAAGGGAACGAAGGATTTTATGAAAAGTTTCATCATCATCATCATCAATGACAGCATGACATCAGCGTTCAATACCGATGCTTCAATGCCGTACAACCACGATTTATTTGAAAGCCTTATTGAGAAGAAAAGAGTAAAGCTAGACGGGAAGGGACTTAGTGCTAGCTTAACACAATCATTCCGAAGTGCCTACACCTCCAGACATTCACTCAGGCAATCTGGACAGAAACTGACAACAAGAACGCCACTGACATCGGTTGGCAGCCATATCTTGTAGTGTCTCCAACCAGGCACAGTGAAAAAACTTGCAAGTCAGGAAGTATCAGTTGGTAAAATAAAAATTCTTCTAAGTTTGCGGAGAAACATTAATGTGTAAACGATTCACCACCGCTTCACTGCCTCTGGCACAGATTTACTGAACAAACCTCAATGGCCCCCGTAGCCTACCGCTAACGAACCATCAGCCGACGAACGTTCGAGACGAATATGAGTTTCTATGCAGGTCTCGAAATTTTGTAAGGATTCTCTAAGTGTTATACTTATTCCTGAATTTAATCAAAGTTCTTCCAAGTCACATAAAATTGTACTGCGATGTTTGACTGAATGAGTTGATTAGCTCCATAAAATCATTAAAAACAAAAAAGGCTATCAAACCTTGGATACAAGAATTTTGTCTCCTCACGTGCCCCTTGAGATTCAGGGATAAACTATTCTGACGACGTAGGTGTCTCAAATTAGCAGACGCAGCCCGAGCCTTGCAAATTCAGGTATTCACCTCATCTGTAACACTACAGTGAGAGCTAATACAACTTTCAAGGTACGCAAAACGCTCCAAAACATCCAGTACCTCTCCCTGGATTGTAAGCGGTGTGTTCAGTGACTGCACGTCTACGAGCATAACCTTACACTTTGTGGGTGCAAAGCGCATACCAAAGGACGGAATGACTTTGGTCAGTTCATCCAAAAATTTTGCGTTTTTTCCTCCCATTCGAACATGAGAATGATGTCGTCTGCATATTCCAGATCTACAAGGTTTTCTTCACAGGCTATTTGAACACCAGGGTTTTGGAGACCCTCCAGCGTTCGTCTCATTATTTCATTGATCACGAAATTAAAGAGGAATGGAATGGGCATCCCTGAAGGACACCGCTTTGTGTGCGGAAACTTTCGTGGAGATCTCCGTACACTCTCACACGTCCGGAAGTCTGAGAATACAAAGAACTTATTATGTTTACAAACTTCCGGGGCATTCCTTGGTGGGCAAGCGTCTCAAGAAGAACAGACCGATCAACTGAGTCGAATGGGCTTTAGGAATTCAGGAATGCTGAAATTGTGGGTCGTTTATACGTATGCCGTTGTTCTAGCATCTGACGAAGTGTGAAGATTTGGTCAACACAACCCCTACCAGGCCG